>NW_019739218.1:188163-205406 GCF_002891405.2 Cryptotermes secundus | reverse complement strand
ACGTAGTAAAGAATAGCAGCGGCACGCACACAGAAAGACTACACAGGATAACACCTATACAGTGTGGAAACAAGAACTAGCCGCTGCAGCACTTCAAACACAGGGCGAATAACCCTAACAATTTTAAAATTTTAAAATTTGGACAAGAATTTAAAGGTTTAAAATTAGAACTAAAGATTTTATTATGGTGCTATTACAATAAACTCAAAATTAACGTGTGTGAAGTAATCTACGGGTGGACAGCTATCAACGAAGTAGAAGTTGATAATGACAGGGAGAGTGTTTTAGATGTTAAATTTTGAACTGGGTGCAGTGTGACAGCGACGTGAGTGTTATACACCTGATGATGGCCGTCTGAGGCCGAAACATGTAGTGTAGGGAGCAAGATCAAAGACACAAAATATATTGTTTGCACTTGAGACGGAGTTTATATCATTTAAATTCAATTCAATTCAATAATGCTGTAGGCTTGTATTTTGAGGTGCTCCATTCAAATCTCAGCTGGGATACCAGCTGTCATGACTTTTTTGTGGTTTTCTTCAGTCCCTCCATGAAAATGCAGGGATAGTGCCCCAATTAGGCCATAATCACTTGTCCACCAGAAAAGCAATGTAGAACTCTTTCTGAATATGTCTTTATGCTGCTGGATGTCAGCCATACTCTGTTGGGAACATTAATCATTTCAGATTCAGTCATCGATTAAAGATGTGCATTGTTGTGATAAGACAATGCTGTAATCAAGAATTCAGTCCAGTATTGTTAGTCTGCCATACCACAGTAGCAGAAGACACAGAAATACCAGGCCTGTTGCTTCACGGTTATCGTGTTGAGAATAGTCAACAAATTGGCAGTATGCAAATCATCCAAGAGAAAGATCATGTAGTAGTATGGGAGAAATGAAAATTGGTCATTGTGTTGCAACAGAGCTTTCTGGACACTGTTATACCAAAAGTTACTGTGCATCATGCAACTGGAAGTAGTTACTGCAGGAGTGATTGATAATGTCTGAAAAAAAAAAGAAATAAAAATGTGCCAACAATAACAAGAGAACCTCAGATTGCTAAAGTGCAAAGTGGGAATCAGCAACAGAACTGGACAAACATTCTGACATGAAGAATAACAAGACTAAGTTGAAGGAATTTGTAAGAAACTGCACCGGTACAAATAAAATTGGGAGTGAATTCCATCAAACACAGCAGTGTTTTTTTAATAACAAAATAGAGCCTTTATGCGTTTCAGCCAATGATGGCCATCATTGGAAGGCGTCCAACTCTTCTGAGGAAATGCTTGTGTATTACTTCATGTGTTGTCTTGTATGGGATGAAATATTAGTATTTAAAATATGTTTTGTTAAAAGTAATAGAATTTTTTTATTTGTTAGAATCTTGCTGTCGGTCCCAGTGGTGGTGGTATTCCTTCACACTAGGTCATTTGTAGTATGTGTGTGTGNGGGGGGGGGGGTTGGTTAACCAAAGTTTTGCTTATTTTACGTTTACTGGGCTGGCGCATTGTCATGGTGAAGTTTCCAATCGTCCGTGATGTCGGGCCGGATGCGATAAACCCTTTGTTTGAGTCTCTTTAGCACTCCCACGTAGAATTTGGTGTTGATGGTTGTACCATGTGGTACAAACTCATGGTGGACGAGCCCCCTGATGTCAAAGAACACAATGAGCATGACCTTAACCTTTGACTTGATCATTCTGGCCTTCTTGTGGCGAGGGGATGCTGAGGTGTGCCACTCGGCACTTTGCCTTTTTGTTTCGGGGTCGTACTCAAACACCCAAGTCTCGTCACCTGTGATGACATTGTCTAAAAAGTGAGGATCACTTTCACACAATTCCAAAAGTTCTTGGCACGTTTCAACTCTGCGCAATTTTTGGTCGTCCGTTAACACTTTGGGCACCAGCTTTGCACACACTTTTCGCATCTGCAAATTGTTCATCACGATCTCGTGAACGGTACTTTTTGGAATGTTTAATGTATGTGCCATTAAACGAACACTCAAATGACGGTCTGAGTTCAAAAGTTCTCTCATATGCGTCACATTTTCGTCAGTGGTGCTTGTTGATGGCCGTCCAGCGCAGGCTTCATCGCCGACCTCTTCACGGCCTTCTAAAAAGGCCTTGTGCCACCGGTAGACCTGACGTTCCGACAAACAATCATCACCGAAGGCCATCTTTATCATGGGAAAAGTTTCCACTGCAGACTTGCCAAGTTTCACACAAAACTTGATGGCAATCCTTTGTTCCAAGGAGCACCACATCGCAGCTTGCACGGGAGACAAAATCGAGTTTCACGGAAAAGCCTTTCGTCACTCTCAGGAAGTTCAGAGACGACTTAGTGACCGCGCGTTCATAAGCTGACTTCCCCCTCCACCGATCCCAACCGGTCTGAGCCCGCTGCGATGTATAGTCACTTCACAATAAAATCACTGACATTACTATTCGGACAAACCCTGTATAGACCCATTGCTATGGAACAAGTGACAAACACGTTTCCATGGAGGTAGATTCTTGAAAATGAACTCATTGCAGGAGATGTTTCCTGGGATACAAAAATGAAATGTTTCCATGGAGATAGATTCTTGGAAACCAATATGTCGCTGTGGAATCAACGGGCATTTCCGTGGATACTGATACCCTATATAAGAGGCTGTTCAGAACAGAATGAAGTCAGTCGTAGTTCAAGTCAGTCACAAATCAGAATTGAGTCAGTCGTAGTTCAGATCAGAATAGAGAGAGATAGAGATAAAATCAGAATTTAGCTAAAGATTTATTGTGAGCTGTTGTAATTTATTGTGATTACAAGTGATTGTAACAGAACGCTCAAGAAATCCAATCCAGTACCCATTATTATTAGTCACAACCATAAATACATGACAGTATTCACAAAACTGTCATTACTGCCAGTACGGCTCAGATCTGATAACCTTTCACATACATTTCACAAATTTATTCCAAAGGGAAACCTGAAACACTGATATGTTAGGTTTTGGACTTTATCCATCGTCCTGGTTTTTAAGATAACAAATATCTTAAAAACCAGGACGATGGATAAAGTCCAAAAACCTAACATATCAGTGTGTTATACACCATTGTCAGAATCCTATAGTAACTACTTGGAAACCTGAAACTTCACCATATTTACAGTGCTGATGAGTCTGGATTACACTTGAAATGCCATCCTACAAGAATCCTAGCTTTTGTAAACAGAAAAATGTGGCCCCCCCATGTAAGTCATTTGAAGAATGTTGTACAGTCCTCTGACATGCCATTGTACCAGCTTCTTGACTGACATCTGCCCCCACCATGTGCCACTATTGGCTTAAAATTTAGTTACTGAATGGTCACCAAGCAGTGCTCTGAAGTGACTGATTAGGCTCTCGAATCCTGGCATATAATTGCAGAGAAATTAAAATAAATTTTTCAGGGCAGTATCATTTTCCAGTCAACAGCAGTTGCATGGTTAGCAAGATGTTTAGTGTGTATATTATGTTATATAAATATTGTATTAATATTGCAGGTTGTTTCAATTTTATTGGAAGAAAGAGAGATGCTAGGCACGAACAAGCTTAATAGAAACATGATGGACATTCCATTCAGTGATGGTTACATCTCTCTTGGTGTGGAATCTGTTCCATTTCTAGTGGGCAGACCTATTACAATAATCCGTTTTCCATGTCGTCATTCCAGTTTGTTACTTACTGTCCATAATAAGACAGCACTGGTAAGTACATAAAGGATGGAAGTGTTTAGTCCTCTGTTCACTCTATCACAGTGCAGTGGGGCACTGATCATCCACAGCATCTAGCTGTAAGTTGAAATCTCTGAATTCATGCAACAAATTATGAAGTGTTAAGACATTGCATGAATGTAAGTTATGCAGTAGCTCACAGTCTTTTGTTTCACTTTCCATTCTGTGAATGTTAATAATGTTTTATGTGAAATGCAGGTAGTATTTATCATGGAATGTGATGTCATTTATGAAAGGATTCTCTTTCCTTTGCAAAACATGCACGTAGGAAATGTCAGTATACACCAGTTCAGTAAAATTGTGTTGAAACCCAACTGGATAAACCAAGTGGACACTTCATAGGTCTGTGTGGGTAATATGATGGTAGTATACCCATATATGACAGCTTAAATTCACATGTCTATAAATAGCACAAGACATGTTTGAGAAAAATGTATCCATATATTCTCTTGTTAATTTCAAGCATAGTCACAAAGTAGTACTGTCTCTTCTGGTGTATATTTATGTCTGATTCCATAGTCACATAAGTAATGGACCCTACTAGGAAGTAAACTCCTCTGGGGAATGTGCCTTCACAGAAAAAAGGTAAAGCTATCCCTGTAACAGGCAGTGAAGGCCCACAGACTTGTGACACATCAGGAGTCCCACATTTTCTAGACAGTCGGCCCATAGATGGCAGTGAGATTGTCATCCTTACGTGCTGGCCTCCCTTTACCCCCAGGAAGATTCCAAGTACTCATTTCTGTTAGAGGCTGAGTTGACCCCAGGGCCATAGTGCGGCTGGGATGATTAGGTGAACTGAAAAATCCAATGACCTCATCAGGAATTGAGCCTGCAACCTTCTGGCTTGTAGCAAAGTGAAACCAACTATGCATCTGTTTAAAATGAGATCTGTACTAATTTTAATTTATCTGTCAAAATTGTAAAGAATTTTGTCACTGATACTCGTACAATGCACTTTCTTACTTTTGAGCATAAAATTTCATTATTAATGTAGTGTGAAGGTTGAGTTACAGATGTGCTCTTTTCTGGCATTTGCTTAATTAGTGATGCAATACTCATAAATCATTTTAATAGAAATGTGATGTAGCCTAAATATGCATGGATTACATCACCCCATGTTATAACAAACGACTAAACTTTGCCATTTGATCTACATAATTCCTTTCTGAGTTGAGTTGCATACACAGTGTCTCCAGGTTCTGTTAGGACTGTGTTCATTGAAAATACAAGACGTGAATTATTTTCAAAATTTCACTCTTTTTATTCAAAATGGTCTTCTTCTGAATCAATACATAGGTGGAATCGATTGAAAAGTTTTCAAAAACAGTCACTGTACTCCTTTTGTGGAATCGCATTTAAAACTGCGGTAGATTCCCTTTGGATGTCCTGGGTGGTGTCGTGTCGGTCTCCTTTCATTGCCAACTTAACTTTTGGGAAAAACCAGAAATCTGCTGGAACCAAATCTGGTGAATACGGAGGATGAAAAAGGACTGTGATCCATTTTCTGGCCAAAAAATCATGCACGATCTTTGATTTGTGGGGTGGGACATTGTCAATGACGAGCGACCAGGAACCTTGCTCTCGATTCTCAGGTCGAATTCAAAGAATTCTCGCCCACAAATGATTGAGGACTCCAAGATAATTATCAGAATTCACTGTTTGACCTTCTGGCAGAAATTCCTTGTGAATGATTCCTTTGGAATCAAAGAAAACGGTTAGGAGTGTCATTACTTGACTCTTTTGCATGCGCACTTTCTTTGATTTCAGCTTCTTTGGGCTCAACCATGCTGCACTCTGCCGCATTGTGAGAGGCTCATATTGAAAACACCATGTCTCGTCACCAGTAACAATCAGTTTTGTAAATTTTGTATCACTTTGGGCCGACCATAACATGCCTTTGCAGTGTTCCACTCTGGCATGTTTTTCATCACCTGACAATGCGTGCAGTACAAACCGCGCACAGACCTTCCATTTGCCCAAATCCTCGGTCAAAATTTGATGCACAGTACTTTTTGGTATTCCCAAAAGCTCCTTGACGAGTCTTGCAGAAAGACATCTGTTTGATGCAAGGATTTCAGTCGCTTTTTTTTGCATTTTCTTCAGTGCAACTTCTTCTCGGCTTTGATGCAAGTGGAGCATCTTCAGTGTCCTCTGTGCCATCATGAAATACGGCATACCATCGAAAATGTTCGAGCGACTCAAACAATCACTACCATAGACACTTTACATCACTTTGTATGCTTCTCTGGCTGTTTTGCCTAGCTTCAAAAAATATTTGATGTTGAGTTGTTCAACCACCATTTTCTGACGAGCGTTAGAACAGTACTTTTACATTCAAGGTCAGAACGCATGATGCAGCGATGTTTGCGCTTTGAAATTATAGACAGCCACAGCTGAAACTTCAAGAATCTTAATGCCAGAACTTGCCAACAGATGGCATTGCAGGGCAAAATTTAAAAAATGAGCCCTAACGGGTCCTGGACACACCGTGTATGTGTTTCTTCTAATAATGAATGGGTTTCTCTGGAATCACATATCCTGTAAGAAACAGTATTCCTGTATTAATGTTTCAAGTTGGCTGCGCTATAGCTCAAGCGGTTAGTCGCTGGCTTCCTACCATGGCAGCCCAGGTTTGAACCCGGGTCTCATCAAGTGGGATTTCTGGTGGACAAAGTGGTGCTGGGGCAGGTTTTCTCAGAGTACTTCGGTTTCCCCTGCTAATCTTCATTCCACCAAATTCTCCATCATCATAATCACCCAGGGCAGGTACAATGGGCCAATCAGTGGCCGACGTGCCGAGTGGACCCAGCTGGACTCCACCCCCCACTTATGGAGCTGAGCCCTTCTTGAGGAGAAGCCAACTCTGCAGCTACTCAAGAATTTCCCAGCATTTTATGGAACCTGAAGGTTCATTACCATGTTCACAAGAGCCATCCACTGGTCCCTATCCTGAGCCAGACCAGTCCAATTCATATCATCCCATCATATCTCTCTAAGGTCCATTTTAATATTATCCACCCACCTATGCCTTGGTCTTCCCAGTGGTCTCTTTCCTTCTGGATTTCCCACCAATATCCTATATGCATTCCTCTTCTCCCCCATTCGTGTTACATGCCCTGCCCACCTCATCCTCCTTGACTTGATCATTCAAATTATACTTGGAGAAGAGTACAAGTTGTGAAGCTCCTCATTATGCAGTTTTCTCCAACCTCCTGTCACTTCATCTCAGCCATAGCTGGTTGCTACCCCAACTGCACTATCCCAGGTCCAGAGATCGACTGAGATAAACTCTCAAAACATAGGCAATAATAATTTTGGTTAACACGCTGTTTTACAGGAGGATAGACATACAGAAAACATGTCAATATGTCGGAGCATGATAGCAATATGGAGCATTCGTGAACCATCATTGCCCCAGAAGATTCTTGTGGCTGTTCATGAAATCACTGCAAGTTGTTTTGGTCCAACAACAACCAATATAGTGTTTGCAGGGCAGGAGGATGGATCACTGTGTGTGTGGGATTTAAGGGAGAAGTCTCATTGTCACCAGAAGGTTGAAACTGGACACACGGAGTGGGTGCTACGATCACCAACCTACAACACAGGTAAATAAAATATGTTGCTGTATGTATGTTACTGCCCATGCAGTGGCTGCAAGGTCTTGAGATGTGCAGTGGGTCAGTTTCAGAGTTTTTGCCATGTGGCTGTTTCTATATTTCATTGGTGTGTTCTTTTCTTCATTGTGCCTATCAAGTGCCCCTTTGCGTTCTCTGTATACATTTCAAAAAAGATAAGAAGGAAACACCAATGACATAACAGAAGAATGATATTTGGTTAGTGCACAGTGCATTAGTGTTGCCTGAAGATGGCCTTATATGGTTTAAACATGTAGTATTGTGATAATGCGTATACATTCTGATATTTTAATAATTTTAATAACATTTTGTACACATAATGTTGTATTTTAGTGTCCTGTTGCAGTGATTCTCGTCCATGATATTGTAGCGTGTTTGTGTGTTGCGCTACAAATAAGTTCACGCCGTGGTTTGATATAGCGGGTTTATTCTGTTCGCTCGCATTACACACACTTCACAGGCATTTACACTTGCAGTGCTACAATCACTGCTCACAATATTCCGGCAAGACTGACTCCATAGACGGATATTCCAAACTGACTTCTTAGATGGGCGATCCGAAGCTTTCTTCTTCGGAGACTATTCCGAGACTGAAGGCTTCTCATCGAAGCTGGCCTATTTATACCCTCGCCGCTGCTAGGCAAATGAACCTTCTGTTATAACCATGGAGACATTGCTTTGTTTGTCGTTACCGTGGAGATTCGATGTTCTCGATACAACAGCTCACTGTTGGAATTACAGTATCGCTATTGTTACTTCTTATGCAACGGTCTGTTCTGGCGTTTCCATAGAAGTTACTCCTCTGGTTTGCCGACACGTTACACTGCTCCCTTCTAAAGGTTGTTCGTCCCCGAACAGCCTAAAGGTTCTCCCTCGGTTTCGATTCGCGGTGTTTCGCTGGCAACGTCTGCATTCGGCCTTGCCGTTCTGTTGGCGTCTTCGTGTGGTGTTCGTTTAACCGCATCTGCCCCTCTCTTCGGTGGTGCTCGCCCCCGAGCACTCCCGTGGTCCAGAATTTGTCTGTCGCCTTGTTTCACATTCGTTCTTTCCTTTCATTCTTGTTGGGGAGGCTGGTACTTCCAAGTTACCGGTTCCTCCCATAAGGGTGCTTTCCCTTTTTTCGTTTTGGAGGGGGTCGGTCCCTCCACAGTGTCCAGTGTCTGGTTTTCGGTAACTCGCTGGGGAGTCCCACTGGTAACTTCACAAGTTTTAACCCGATGATTTTCCTGAGTGCCCGGCTGGCTGTCCTCTTGTTCCTTGGGTGCGGCCGCTGAAGTCTTGCAACGTTGTTCCAAGTTGGGTTGGTCCCCATGATATGTCCCCTACGTTGTGCTACTTTTGCACAGAGGGACATCCTCTTGTTTATTGGCGTTCTCCGTGCCGCTTTCCCTTGGCGTCTTGTCTCTCGGGCGACGGCCAATTCTTTACGCTGGCATCCGAAGGTTCCCTTGGGAGTTTCCTTCTTGGAGTCGTTTCTCCAATGTCGTGCCACTGTCGCGCGACGGGATGTCCTTCTGTTTTCTGCCTGCCGTGCCACTTCCGCACGGCGTGTTGTCACTCGGGCGACGGCCAATTCCTTGTGGGGCCCACGAGTTTCCCCTAATGAATTCTTCACTTTTTGCCGGCGGCGTTCCTCGGCCAGCTTGTGGTCCCTACCCCGCTTCTTCGGTTCTCCGACCGGTATTTTCGGGGCGTCTTCTACGGGGACTTCTTGATGCTCCAGTATGGACTGCATCGCTTCTGGGTGGGGATCAATTTTCTCGTGGCTAGTTCTCTTCCCTTCCCCCCAGGCTTTCCAATCGCCCATCAGCTGTGCGTGTCTGGCTTCGGCCTTGGCTTGGTCAGCTTTTCTATCGGCGTCGGCCTTTATTTCGTTGGCCTCCATTAGGGCCAGCAATTCATTCTTCTCCGCCTTCCTTTCCTCCGCGTCAGCCTGCCTATCGGCCTTCATCTCTTTCAGCATCTCGTCTGTTTTTTCTTGGCCAGCGCTGATTTTCTTCAGCAAGAGTTCCATCATCTGCTGTGAATCCATTGTGTAGTAGTCTTGACTTCAAAACTTATCGGCCACATGTGTAAGTTCGATCCCACTTCTGACACCAATGTAGCGTGTTTGTGTGTCGCGCTACAAATAAGTTCATGCCGTGGTTTAATATAGCGGGTTTATTCTGTTCGCTCGCATTACACACACTTCACAGGCCTTTACACTTGCAGTGCTACAATCACTGCTCACAATATTCCGGCGAGACTGACTCCATAGACGGATATTCCAAACTGACTTCTTAGACGGGCGATCCGAAGCTTTCTTCTTCGGAGACTATTCCGAGACTGAAGGCTTCTCATCGAAGCTGGCCTATTTATACCCTCGCCACTGCTAGGCAAATGAACCTTCTGTTATAACCATGGAGACGCTGCTTTGTTTGTCGTTACCGTGGAGATTCGATGTTCTCGATACAACAGCTCACTGTTGGAATTACAGTATCGCTATTGTTACTTCTTATGCAACGGTCTGTTCTGGCGTTTCCATAGAAGTTACTCCTCTGGTTTGCCGACACGTTACAATATGTATGTGTTGACCGTCTTCTAGTGCACACAATCTCACATTTCACTTCACTACATGTTTTGGCATGTGTGTCACCTATGTTAAACTATTGCACTGCTCGCCATCATATGTTGTTTATAAAATGATTTAAAATGTATATTCCTCATGTACCATAATAAAATCTATATATATTAAAATTTGTTAAGATTTATGATCCTATACCTCTCATTTCAAACTCGCGCATTACATCACTCATCCACTATGGGAGTCGTTCCTCCTATATTTTGTGTATACTGTGTCTTGTGATGTTTCCTTCTTCTTTGGCTGCGTGCATGCAATGCGTTTGTACACATAATGACCATTGTATGAATTAAGTTTGAATCACTGTTGTTAATTGTTGCATTGCAGACAGAAATAACAGACTATAAGTGACAACTCAATGCAACAGGATGCTCAAATATAATAACATTGGGTATCACTGTTCTTTTTGGACACATGAAGATGTAACTGCGCATCTTGTATATAGATATGTAATGTGCCAGTGATTTTGTTAAATTTCTTTTGATCAGCATTTCACTTTGTGCGTGAAGGATTTACCTAATGGTAAGGATTTATTTTCAGCTGAGATTTTAAAAGACAAAGGACATCTCAGTAAGATTGTTGCATTGCAGCCATTTGGTGGGACTGAAGCAGAAGCTGATATCTCTGGAAACACAGAACTTTCACCAACTCAGGTACAATTAACGATTACTCATGAGATTGTTATCATTTGCAAGTTGCCATCATATTTGGGGAATATCCATCTTTGTCTTCACTTCATTCATGTGTTATTTAAGGGAGATTACTTAAATTGTATGTGTGTTTAGTTATAATCGACTTTAGAGGCATGAGAGGTAGTTAGTTAGTTAGTTATTAGAGAGGGTGGGTTTCCCCATGCACTTAGACCTATGGTCCATTGTGCTTCCCTCTATGATATTCTACCAGTCTCTATATCCTACCGGTACTGGTGCTTACCATCAGTCCCACCCAGCCAGCGAGACCGGCTCTACTGGCTGAGAAGTATCTATAATGCTTCCTCCATCTACCGGAGGTATTAGTGACTGCTGTTGGGCGGGAAACGTCCGTAATTTGGCTCAGTGACCTCCTTTGGAGGTATGAGGTTCTTTTACGTGCCGTAAAGCTACGACACGGGACCCACGGCTTAAAGTCCCTCCCGGAGGACTTGTTCCCTGAATTTTTCCGCCCTTAAAATTTCGACGACCTCCGCCGGGTATTTGAACCCGCGTACTACGAGTCATGAGGTGGGAACGTTACCTCTAGACTACGGAGGCCGTTGGCATGAGAGGTAAAACAGTAGAGAGTTATGAATGATGATTTGTACTTCTTCGTTTTATGTTAGACAATGTTTACAAACAATTCAGTAGAGGCAAGAGGGATACAAAGCAGTTTCATAATTCTGTGGCAGATCTGTGCCAAGTAAACTATAGGTAAGATAATGAATGCAGGCTGTCCACATTGCACAGGAGTGAATATGAACAGGTTTGCTGCTTTCCAGGTATTTGCTATTTCCTTTATCACAACATTCCTTTTGACCAAATGAGCTTGTTTTGATTGTTTTAGCAGAAGTTAACAGATCAATATACTGACTTTAACGTACTGGAACAGAGACAAGACAAACCATAACCAAAAAAATATTGAGAACCGTGATCTTAAGTGATTACCAGTAGATGGCTTTTTAGTCATGAAGTTTTGTGGTTACCAGCATTTCTGGATTGAAATCAACAGTTTATAGTCAGACAGTCATCAGTCAATCGGTTGCAGAGAAAGGACTGCATTGAAACTGCATGGAAAGGAAGTCAGTGTTAGGTATCAATATTGGCCGCGCCATAGCTGAAGTGGTTAGTCGCTGCGGCAACCCGGGTTCGATCCTAGGTCTGGTCAAGTGGGATTTGTGGTGGACAAAGTGGCACTGCAGTGGGTTTTCTCCGAGTACTTCGGTTTCCCCTGCCAATCTTCATTCCACCAAATTCTCCATCATCATAATCACCAGGGGCAGGCTACAATAGGCCAATGGCCACCATGCTGAGTGGACCCAGTTGGACTACACCCCCCCACCCCCACTGAGTGAATAAAAAAAATAATAATTTTTAGGTATCGACATTGTTAACATAATGTGACATGATGCCCAAAAGGTGGAATAGTGAAGTCAGATTAGACATACATTGCTAGGCAACGACTCAGTAAACACATTCCTGCGGCAATAGATACACAAGCAACAATCAAGTAACTTCCATTACTATGCAGTGGTGCTGTAAACACACTTTCCCAACAATACAGAGGCTGTGTATTCTGCATGGTCTGTGCAAAGTAGTTATAATGAAGAGTTCAGTTGAGAAGAGTTAGTCAACTTTCAAGAGGCCCACCTGCTGGGATATGAGCTTGGGAGCAGAGGAATTAATTGAATTGGCAGTTGCAGAATAATGACAAGAAATGAATTAGGCTGTGAAAAGAAGAATTCATGTGTGATTTGAAGTTACAGTGAGACTATTATGAATCCATTGCCAGGATACCCCTAGTGAAGACTGAGAACCCTAGCGCGTCTGCAACAGTGAACTGTAAATTGTGTAGATCACTGATAGTGCTGTATTGCCTGTAGTTCCAGGAACTGTGTATAAGGTGTCAATAAATCCTTGGAATGAGAAACACAACTGTACATACACTAAAATCTATTTCGGGCACCCATCTTTATCCTGAAATAATCTGTGACGTGAACTGAACAATTTGCACTTTTCGTTTTGCCTCATTTTGACCAGTATCTTACTGACTTTTTAAGCATCTAAGCTACATTTTCACTGGAACCAAATGGAACAAATTGATAATTGTTATCCTTTGTAGAAGTATATCTGTCCCATCAAATATCACATGTCTGCAGGAGAGTTGCTCTCGTCACATAATTTTTCCCACCATGGAAGTGATCATCTCTGATGGTCATCAGCCCATTAGGAAATATTTTTATCTATATGATAAATATCTCTGGGGTCATAGCCCACAATTATGGGCAGTTTTCTGCTTTCAGCTTTCTCTCTGCTGCAGGACAGATGGCTCTGTGTTCTCCTCTTTTGCAGATTATTCAGTGTTGGGTCAGAACATTCTCTCCAGTGTGTACAGCTGTAATCATTTTGCTCTGTGTTGTGCACTGACAATGACACTATCCTAGATCACTTTGTTTCTATGTGTGACATGCAAAGCTCTGACAGGTCATTTGATGGAATGTGAGTCTTTGCATTGAGTTATGCAGTAGCTGTGACTAAGCAAAATGTTGATGTTTCACTTTATGCCAAGTTACTCATGATCCATACTTTTTAATTTGCTGCAGCTAGTGATAACAACATGCCAGTCACAGTGGGTTCGCAGTCTAAGGCATGAACCGTATTTGCCCACTCAAACACTGGGGTTATGGGTTCGAATCCCACTCAGAGCATGGATGTCTGTGTTTGTTTATTCTGCGTTTGTGTTGTTATGTGTGTAGGTAGCAGCCTTGTGATGGGCTGATCACCCATCTGACTGTGTATAGGATTAAGAAACTGAAAATGCAGCAGAGGTCCACAAGGGCTATAGAGCCATAGATAAATAGTAATAAGAATATAATGGAGGCAACAATTTGTGAAGTGAGAGTGACATTAGTGGTACTGCCGAAATGTGGTAAAAGTGGGCTCTCTTCGGGAGTGCTGACAGTTTGATCCTGTGTTTGAAGCCAAAACAAACCCACGCAAGGTCATGTCTGTGGTTCATTCCTTAGCTCTGAACAATGGAATCGTTTATCTGTCTCGGCAGCTTACCTCTCACGTTCGTAGTCTACTTTTCAGTTATGACTGCCATCTGTACTTTATAAGATCCATGCCCCTGGTGTGCATGTTTCCTCCACAGCGTGTGGTGTTGTCTTTACAAAACACCCTGGGCAGACATGCATTTATGAAAATGGACGACACCCCATGTGAGGTGAAATAATATGCACCAAAATAACGTTGGTATAATAGAAACTTTAAAGGATTTTATCTGGTTTTACCTTGAAAAGAGGACTACAGCATGTGATTTTAACACAAACTAGCAGTTTTAACACAATTTAATAAAATATTTGTAACGTATCAAGACACCTGAAGATGGCTGTTTGGGGCTGAAACATGTAGTGTTCAAGGTGTATAAACTCCGTGATTTCAGTCCGCAAGCAAACCATACCGACCAAACAACCGCCGCTTGTCGGCAAAGTTCAGTGCCAACTTTTGTGGATAGAGGGTGTCATGTGGTCAGCGCAACGAATCCCCACGGCCGTTAATTTCGGTTTTCTAGACCGGAGCCACTATTTCCTTGAAATTGGTCCTCAATTATCATCACAAGGCTTAGTGGGCCCCATTCCAGACCCACTACTTCTCAAGAGAAAATCTTGTAGGGCTGGGAATCGAACCTGGACCTCTGGATCTGTAGCCACGAATGCTGACCACTAGACCACAGAGGCAGTTTCAAGGTGTATAACGTTAAACTAAAATTGAGTGGTGAATGGAAGAGTGTTGCAATATTGACGGGTGATAAATAATGGATATTAAGTTGAACAATTGCAACGGGATGCTGAAATACAGAATCAGTATTGTAATTACTTTGCATCAATATTTTGTGAGTATTATTAACAGGTGAAAGTGTCGCGTCAACAGTCAACATAATTTATTCGATATAGTTGGAAACCCCTTCCCCCAAGATGATTCTTCAATCACTCGAGGTGAATATCACGGCCAGTGGCGTTTCTTGGGGGAGGCCAAGTTCATCTGGGGCCCAGCTGAATCGACTGGAGCTGAAACATTCACAACACTTGCCAACCAAAGGGAAACAAAAACGTTGTAATGTGTGTTCCCTAAATAAGGAAAGCAGGAGCACCATTTTCTGTTGTAAAAAAATGTGATGTGCTGTGTATCGTGGACTGCTTCCAGAAGTTGCGCACGTGCGTCAGAGTGTGAGGTATCGTAAACTGTGAATTGACGCAGTTCAAACTCGTCTACAGTCTGAACAAAATATTATTGTATGTAGTGTGATTATATTTACAATATCACCATGTCTCAAGGTTGAAGAAAAAACTACGGGTAGGTCCTTTGGAATTTCATAACATATATAATAAAGATTATATTTTGCATTTCATGGCAGAATAATCACAGTTAACTTTTGTAAAAATTGCTCTTTTGTATATATGTAGAAGATTTTATTGCATTTCAGGTAGTTTTTAGTTTGTATTTCTATGTTGCGTAGAACGAAAAATATGTAGTTTTTTCTGAAAGTCTGCAATGTTAAAGATTTAAGGCCATTTAAATTCCGGCCACACAGGGCTGCCGGCAATTTAAAAGTCCGTACATTAAAGGTTCAGTTTTTTTCCTTCCCCCCCTCCCCCCCACTTAGTAAGGGGTGAAGTCCAGTTGGATCCACTCGGCACAGCGGCCACTGATTGGCCTATTGTACCTGCCCCAGGTGATTATGATGATGGAGAATTTGGTGGAATGAAGATTGGCAGGGAAAACCGAAATACTCGGAGAAAACCCACCCAGCGCCATTTTGTCCACCACAAATCCCACTTGACCAGACCCGGGTTTGAACCCGGGCTGCCCTGCTGGGGAGCCAGCAACTAACCGCTTGAGCTATAGCGCGGCCCTCTAAAGGTTAAGTTGGTTATTTAATGATGTTGTCAGTCCTGAGATTATATAGCAATGATGATAGGATGATTAACAAATGTGAAATGGTCAGTGGAATAAGAATTGGCATGAGAAACCAGAGTACTTGGTGACTAGTTGCTTCAATACCACTTTGTCCACCACAAATACTACATGCCCTGACCTGGAATTGAATCTGGGCTGCAACAGTAAGAAGTCAGTGACAAACTGCCTGAGCTACAGCATGGCCCACCATGATAACCATGGAAGTTATGGTAATTGTAGGAGCGATAGTAAGGAAACTAACTATAATAATGAATTATTAAACTGTAAGAAATTTATATATTGTCAGATGTGAAATGTGTTGATGCGCTGAATATGTTGCACTGGTGCAAAGCACACATGTGGGAACCGTGTATGGATTGCACCTTTTCTATCTTGTATGATAAGTAAATGAGCAATACGATCATTTGGAATGCTAACTGAGTTTACGGCAAGGAATTCAGCTTCGTGATATTGGAAAAACAGCTGAACCAGTAAATCTTATTATAACTTGACACTGCTGCCAAATTTTCACCCAGCATTATTTTATTGTTGAATTAACATTGTATGTTGCATCTCTTAGATTTGCAGTCTGGATGAAGTTGGTACAATCAATATATGGACTGTGATCCAGAGTTATAAGCAGGGTCATCAGAGTGCACTGCCTTCTCAGGATCTGGGGCTGGCTCACTGGGGCAGAGTGCGCTTGGTGTGGAGTTCCACCTTCTCACTTATAGACACCATCTCACTGTGAGTACTTAGTTTCTCATGTCTCCTGATACCCTGTAACCTTACGTGTATTTAACATACAATATTCATTCAGGTCTCAATTTTACAAACTTCAGAGGATCTAGAGGAAGTTGGGGTATTTCAGTCAGTATATCAACAGGGTACAAGTTGGGTGGCCCGAGTTCGACTCATAGTATGGCAAGATTTTTCTCTTCTGCACAACATCCATACCGGCTCTGAGGCTCACCCAGCCCCCTTTCCAATGCGTACCTCGGGCGGTTTTCCCAGGGTTAAAGTGGCAGGGCCATAAAGCTGATCATGCACCTCCATCTAGTGCTGAGGGTAAGAATGATGGAGCTGTACCTCCATTCCCACATGTATGTTCATGGCATAGTGCTGAATTAATTAAGCACAGTGGACAATTCAGAATAGGACACATAAGCATATATGCTTTTTTGCTTTAATGACTGATACTATGACCTCTAAGAATATTGACCTTTACTCCTGGGACAACCTGTATATTCAGAGCTCTTGATAATGTTATTAAATAAGCCATAAGTGAATTGAGTTAGCTTCTGAATATGACTGTAACATGGCTGCTTCTCCTCTTTCAGGGACCAGCACTTGTGCTTCAATCTGACATGTTTCGATTTACAGCTTGATAGTCGTGATCACAATCATCTTTACATCGGTACCAATACAGGACATGTAGTGCACTGCTTGAAAAGTGGTGGCAAGCCTGCACCGCAGTTTTACATTCCAAAGGGGGGTGAGTCAAATTGATATCAGGCTTCTATTTTGTGTACATTTCTTTAAGGTTTGAACTAGATTTTAACTCACCCCCCGCACCCCTCA
>NW_019739218.1:182613-186923 GCF_002891405.2 Cryptotermes secundus | reverse complement strand
ATCTGTCTTAAATGAGTTTATGATAATGTGAACTGGATTCATCTGACTCAGGATAGAGATCAGTGGCAGGATCTTGTGAACTTGTACCTTAATTGTCTGTGACTGCTGTAACCATGTTTGACTCTACATGTGTTTGTGGATTACCACTTATCACACATGATTGTACCTTATTGTTATCATGTAACATCATTCCACAACCACAGCTCTTCAGTTTCTTCACTACTTTGTCCTGGTTCTCTGCATATTGCATTCCCATCTGTATCTTCCTGTGCATTAGAGCCCTCGTAAATACATTCCAGTTCTGTATGGATTGGTACAGACCCTTTGAAAATGTGGCACAGTCCAGATATTTGGGAATAACAGAAACAAATGAAAATTTCTTTTAGGAGGAAATTAAGAGGAGATTGAATTCGGATAATGTTTGCTACAATTCAGTCCAGAACCTTTTGTCTTTTCGTCTGCTGTCTAAAAACGTAAAATTAGAATATACAAAACTATAATATTGCCTGTGGTTCTGTATGGATGTGAAACTTTTTCTCTGACATCAGGGAATAAACATAGACTGAGGGTGTTTGAGAACGGTGCTGAGGAAAACATATGGACCAAAGGGGGATGAAGTGACAGGAGGTTGGAGAAAACTGCCTAATAAGGAGCTTCGTAACTTGTACTCTTCAACAAGTATAATTATAATGAACAGGTCAAGGAGGATGAGCCAGGCAGGGCATGTAGCACAAATGGGAGTGAGGAGAAATGCATATAGGAGTTTGGTAGGAGTGCCAGAAGGAAAGAGACCACTAGGAATACCAAGATGTGGGTGGGTGTAAAATATTAAAATAGATCTTAGATAGGATGGGTGGTATGGACAAACTGGCTCAGGATAGAGACCAGTGGAGGGCTCTTATGAACATGGTAATGAACTTTGGGTTCATTAAGAAAACTTAAAATATATTGCAGTCAGTTTTTTAAAATTTGTTTATGGTTATTTAACATCAATTTAAACAGATCACACTGTTTTGCATCGATGGTTGGACAGTCGTATAATCAGTTGAAAAGCATACAAGTATGTAAGGAAAGGCTCATGGTGCAAATTGACATACTGTAGTTGCATCTGCCTGGTGAGCCTGATGACGTTCACAAAATTCCTGAAATAATGAAACTTCTTATTTATTATGACCTCATGTCTTTTTCTTAACCATTTTGTTATTGAGAAAGAAACTAGTGAAATGTCACATTTGGAGCATGGCTTTGTATGGGGCTGAAACTTGGACACTTAGGGCAGTAGATCAGAAACACCTGGAAAGCTTCGAAATATGGTGTTGGAGAAGGATGGAGAAGATCAGTTAGACCGATTATGTGAGAACTGAAGAAGTGTTATTTAGAGTCAGTGAGCAGAGGAATGTCCTACACAAAATAAGAAAACGGAAGGCTAATTGGATTGGTAATATCTTACACAGTAACTGCCTTCTAAAAGAAGTTATTGAAGGAAAGATAGAGGGGTGGATAGAAGTGACCAGAAGACGAGGAAGAAGATGTAAGATGCTGGATGACCTTGGGGACAGAAGAGGATATTCTCATTTGAAGGAGAAAGCTCTAGATCACATCTAGTGGAGGAACTGTTTTGGAAGAGACTGTGGACCTGTCATCTGACAGATTACTGATGATGATTTGTTATTCACTACCATGGTGTTGCATCAGTACATGCTGATCATGTTCCCATGCCAGACCTAGTCGCGCATCTCCTGTCTCCTATAGTCTCACCCTGTTGGCTTCCAGAGCCCCTTTTGCCTGTATGTAATGCCATGTTGTATGCTTTGCTTGCTCTCTGCTTCTGCTGGTTCCTTGCTTGGCTTATTCTTCTGCCCTGAAAATGGAGGCAGCATGTTCCTCCAAAACATCATTTGTCTTTCACCAGACCACATGCCATTGTATCCCAGAAGACAGTGCACTTCATAACCACTGCAATGAGAACCTCAAATCCTACATAGCGCTATATCCCAGAAGACAGAACTCTTCACACCCACCGCTGTGAGAACCTCATATCGTACATGGCACAATATCCCAGAAGATAGAACTCTTCATAACCACGGCTGTGAGAACCTCAGATCCTACATAGCACTGTATCCCAGAAGACAGAATTCTTCATAACTATGTCTGTGAGAAATTCAGATCCTACACAGCACTATATCCCAGAAGACAGAACTCTTCATAACCACCACTGTGAGAAATNGCGAGAACCTCAGATCCTACACAGCGCTATATCCCAGAAGACAGTACTTTTCATAACCACCTCTGTGAGCACCTCAGATCCTACACGGCGCAATATCCCAGAAGATAGAACTCTTCATAACCACGGCTGTGAGAACCTCAGATCCTACATAGCACTGTATCCCAGAAGACAGAATTCTTCATAACTATGTCTGTGAGAAATTCAGATCCTACACATCACTATATTCCAGAAGACAGAACTCTTCATAACCACCACTGTGAGAAATTCAGATCTTACACAGTGCTATATCCCAGAAGACAGAACTCTTCATAACCACTGCTGTGAGAAACTCAGATCCTACACATTACTATATCCCAGAAGATAGAACTCTTCATAACCACTGCTGTGAGAAACTCAGATCCTACACATCACTATATCCCAGAAGACAGTACACTTCATAATCACCACTGTGAGAACCTCAGATCCTACATGGCGCTATATCCCAGAAGACAGAACTCTTCATAACCACCGCTGTGAGAAACTCAGATCCTACACATCACTATATCCCAGAAGATAGAACTCTTCATAACCACCGCTGTGAGAACCGCAGATCGTACACAGCACTATTTCCTAGAAGACAGAACTTTTCATAACCACCGCTGTGAGAACCTCCGATCCTACATGGCGCTATATTCCAGAAGACAGAACTCTTCATAACCACCGCTGTGATAACCTCAAATCCTATTTATACACAGTAGCACATAAAAAAAGATAAATTAAATTGTAACAATTTGATTTCTTTTCTATTCTTTTTATGTTCTGCCAGACAGGCTGGTATAACAGTAATATTCTAGACTTGGTTTCAGAAAGTGTTTGATTTTAATCTTTACTGCAACACTGGCTATCCTGACTGAGGTATTTTTCCAGTTTTCCTTCCTTCCTCCTTCCAATCAGTTACCACGAATACTTGTACTAGGACATGACCACGTCTTTCCAGATTCTTTCCCAGTCATCCAGTGCTATATATGGTCTCAGCACTGATTACATCATTAAATAACTAGGGATATATGTGTTTTCTTACTGTGGCATCATAACTTGTGTGGCAGATTGGTTGTGAAGTGGGGACAGTCAGGCTGTATTCTCAGGCTTCAGAGCGACCCCTTGCAACATTGGCAGGAACAGGTGATCCTTTTGGTGAAGGACCTCCCATTGTTTCACTTCAATGGTCTCGGTCCAAGCTCTTCATCTTCTTTGCCCTTGACTCCTTATCAAGGTAAGATACATGGATATTATTCTGACATTTATTCAGTTATCAAAGTGTGGTACCTAAGCTGTAAGTTTACAGAGTAAGATAAGTTCTATCTCTCAATTTGTACTAACTTTTATTGGCAGTGTTTTGGAGTACTGTAATTGTGCATGCCTGCAATCCATCTGGCTGACCATTGCATTTTTTCAATAATAGTACCACCACCCCAAAGTCTGAAATCTGACTGCCAGCCCCACAGTTCCTGTTCCTGGGTAATAAACATTAATTCAGGATCAGTTTGTTACATGTTTTTCATTAAAACTTGAATGTATCATTCTTCTCAGCACACACACAACTTATTACTGACAGCACTGTAATAAATGAAGAAATATATATATACAGTCAACTCTCGATTATCCGGGGGCGGATTAACCGGTTTGCGGCTTAACCGGGGCTTTTTTTTTTAAGTTTATATGTTGTTTAATATTCATTCACTTTTGTTTCACATGGTGAGTTTAACACTATTTTCGCACTAGTGTGAACCGAGCTCTGCATTATTTCGTCCCGTTATGCGAACACAATGTTCTAGGGTGGGGGTGAAAGAATGCAAGAATTTTTGGAAAGTTTCAAGGACAAATACACCGCCCCAGGTTATTTAACGGTACCATCTCAGTGTGAGAGTGCATTGTGAAAGTAAGTATCAGTTTCTTAATATAGATCTTCAAGTGCGTTAGCAAAATGTCGGGGTTTAAAAGGAAGCGTGTTGTGTTAAGTATTCAACAGAAACTTGAAATTATCAATCAGCTGGAAAAAGGAGCTGTAGTTAAACAATTAGCAATGCAATACGGTATTGGAGAA
>NW_019739218.1:167989-180706 GCF_002891405.2 Cryptotermes secundus | reverse complement strand
TGGAAGTTGTGAGACACCAAGGCTCTCACATTTTCTAGACAGTCAGCTCACAGACGATGGTGAGATTGTCAGCCTTATGTGTTGGCCTCCCTTTACCCCCAGGCAGATTCCTGTTACTCATTTCTGTTACTGGCTGTTGACCCCAGGGCCACATTATGGCTAGAATGATTGTCAATCGAAAAGTCCACTGACCTTGTCAGGAATCAAACCCATGACCTTCTGTCTTGAAGCATAGTGCCTCAACCAACTTTGCCACCACAGCTCAAATATACATGTATAAAGGATGGAGTCACTGTGTGTGTATCATCATCCTTTCCAGCATTAGGCCTATTGAGACCTGTTTTGGACAACACAATGCAGAATCTTTCTATCATTTCAGAGGGTTTCCCAAACTAATTTCTGTTTTGGTTGACATATTAAGATGTTTTCTGAAGTCCTGTCAGATCTCATTCTGTCGACATATTCTTTCTAGTTTATATTTTGTTATTTATGGATTTAGTTGTCTCACAATTTAGTCTACAGTCTGACGACAGGGTAGGTCTGCATTTTTGTGTGCCTAGAAACTAGTGACAGTTTCAAGATCTGATTTTTAATTCCAAGTATTTTTATAAGATTTACAATGTTCATGTTCAGATCCATTATATCCTTAGTTGGATAAATTTTTCCCAGATAATTAACTCTAGTAATTTGTTCCAGTATCCTGTCATTAATGCACTTCTAGCTTCTGATTGTTTCTATTCACCTAAAAGTTGTTTTTATTTAACTTCATAAAAAAATCTTCACATGTATTGTTCAAACTGTACCCTCGATATTGTAGCTTATCTTCAGAGTTGGCCAGGATCTCTGCAGGTAAAGAAGCATTGTACTTATATAAATGTTTTTGTTTTTCACTCTTTTGTGTAGAATCCACATTTGGGACCTGAGTAAAAGCGACATCTATCCATTGTACACTGTACCTTTTGGGACTGTCTCAGCCATGCAGTTATCACCAGATGTAGGTGATGCGAAAACCCCACCTCACGTTGTAAGTACAGCCTTTTGATACAGACTACTAAAGAAATTATTGTTATGAAACAATCTAATATTTAAGGTGCCAATTTGTCTTGGACACTTCAAAGTGAGAACAAGGGCACTTTATGCACAGAGAATATAACCTTTCCACGTTGGCACATCAGGAATGCCACTATGTGGTGGTCCACACTGGTGTAGACACAACAGTTTTCTGTATTTTGACAGCCATTCTTCCAAAACACGTTAGGGACTGCATGAATAGTGCATATGTTATGTACATCACAGGCATTTCACATGCTTGAAGCACCTTGGCTTCTCTGATTTTCCAGTTACTAGCTGTGGCATCTTCTCACATCCATCCATTTTTTCCTGTACAAGCTCAGTAATTCTGTTTTTATTCCTATTGCCATCATGCCAGCTTTCATCTTTGAAAGTGTATATTCTGTGGGAGTAGGCTGAAAAACAACCCACACTCATCTTCAGTAATTATGTCCTTTGAATTGCATTTACTCAGAAGTGATGGAAGCATTCCTGTCTTCCAGGCACCTACTTCCTCTCTAGTACACTTTCAGGTTCTCTGCTCGTGGTTCTGTTGCTAAGCCCAGCATTAATTCTGACTCGAACAAGCCATTTGACATCAACACATTTGAAGGTGTGTATTCAGTGTTTCAGTTTAAAGGTTTCTTCAGCATTCCTTCTTAGCATTGGACCTTGAATTGGTATATATGTGGTACAGTCATTAAGTTTGTGGAATGTGGTTTTATAGCACCATATTACAAGGTATTCACATACACTTACACAGATCCACATCGGCCCTCAAAATAGTCGCCGGTGGCCACTATGCAAGTCTACCAACGTTGATATCGCTATCGAAAACATTGCAGAAACATATTGGCAGGAAATTCCCATTCGGCGTCTCTTGTGGCATTGACAACCTCCTCAGACGTCTGAACTTTACGAGCATGTAGCTTTGCTTTCACGCGGTGAAAGAGAAAGAATTTGCATGATGTGAGGTCAGGTGAGTATGGAGGGTGTGGCAAAACGGTGACCTGTTGTCTTGCCAGTTCCTCTGGGACAAGAACAGAGCGATGTGCTGGGGCATTGTCGTGTAGCAACAGCCAATTCTTCCTACACCAAATTTTTCGCTAGGGGATTTGCCTAGTTTTTGGCAGAACTTCATGTTTGCCCGTTGTTCAAAGTGCCATGTCTTCGATTTCTGCCACTTGCATTTAATTGCTGTTCACAATATAGACCATAGTTCTGCTTACACTGTTTGCACACAACTGTCTCTTGCTGTGACAAGAGATGAACTGACAGGGCATCATATCGTTCCTCAACCTATCTACAGTAGTGCACTGCAATGACACTTTGTGGACCGTCCATGAACTTATTGAGTATGGTAGTATAATGTGGCATGTTGATCTGTTGCTAGACAACGACCGCGAAATAAATGACTATACAGCAGCGAAGAGGAGTCAGTCAAGTTAGTGAAGAGATAGTTGGTGAGTTGGTGAGTTGGTGAATTAGTCAGAGAACTGCAGTTCAGTGATGGTGAGTTGTTGCTATTAGAAGCTGGTAGCTGCGGCTGGGGACAGTTTGGGAACCCACGAGAAGGGAAAAGTCTGCTGTTGGAAGCTGTTACAAAGCAACGGCTAGTGGAGACTGTAACAGACTGAGAACACTAATCTGTGTGCAACAGTGATTTATAAAGTGTAGTCACAAGTTGTATATCAAAGAGTTCAATAAATCTGGTCATCAGTCCAAACTCCATCTATAGTCACACTCCATATGTGTGACTATGTATACAATGCCGGTTCATACCAAAACCACTCTAGGAGCACTGATTCAGTGTTGTCATATTTAAAAGTCTTTAGCTCTTTCCTTCCTGAGTACTTACATATTGCTGAAATGTGTTTCCTATTCGTCGTAATATTATTTAGCATTGACACTCGTGTGCTATGTTGTTCCACAGCCTTTGTGCACATCACATGTGGCTGAGCATCCACCCTCATGAACTGATAATGCTTTAAATTTTGTGTTTGTTTTTGCAGCCTTGCCTAGACCTATGTATAATATACAAGTCAGTTTACTTTTACNGCGTCTCTTGTGGCATTGACAACCTCCTCAGACGACTGAACTCTACGAGCATGTAGCTTTGCTTTCACGCGGTGAAAGAGAAAGAATTTGCATGATGCGAGATCAGGTGAGTACGGAGGGTGTGGCAAAACGGTGACCTGTTGTCTTGCCAGTTCCTCTGGGACAAGAACAGAGCGATGTGCAGGGGCGTTGTCGTGTAGCAACAGCCAATTCTTCCTACGCCAAATTTTTCGCTAGGGGATTTGCCTAGTTTTTGGTAGAACTTCATGTTTGCCCATTGTTCAAAGTGCCACGTCTTCGATTTCTGCCACTTGCATTTAATTGCTGTTCACAATATATACCATAGTTCTGCTTACACTGTTTGCACACAACTGTCTCTTGCTGTGACAAGAGATGAACTGACAGGGCATCATATCGTTCCTCAACCTATCTACAGTAGTGCACTGCAATGACACTTTGTGGACCGTCCATGAACTTATTGAGTATGGTAGTATAATGTGGCATGTTGATCTGTTGCTAGACAACGACCGCGAAATAAATGACCATACAGCAGCGAAGAGGAGTCAGTCAAGTTAGTGAAGAGATAGTTGGTGAGTTGGTGAGTTGGTGAATTAGTCAGAGAACTGCAGTTCAGTGATGGTGAGTTGTTGCTATTAGAAGCTGGTAGCTGCGGCTGGGGACAGTTTGGGAACCCACAAGAAGGGAAAAGTCTGCTGTTGGAAGCTGTTACAAAGCAACGGCTAGTGGAGACTGTAACAGACTGAGAACACTAATCTGTGTGCAACAGTGATTTATAAAGTGTAGTCACAAGTTGTATATCAAAGAGTTCAATAAATCTGGTCATCAGTCCAAACTCCATCTATAGTCACACTCCATATGTGTGACTATGTATACAATGCCGGTTCATACCAAAACCACTCTAGGAGCACTGATTCAGTGTTCTCATATTTAAAAGTCTTTAGCTCTTTCCTTCCTGAGTGACTTATATATTGCTGAAATGTGTTTCCTATTCGTCGTAATATTATTTAGCATTGACACTTGTGTGCTATGTTGTTCCACAGCCTTTGTGCACATCACATGTGGCTGAGCATCCACCCTCATGAACTGATAATGCTTTAAATTTTGTGTTTGTTTTTGCAGCCTTGCCTAGACCTATGTATAATATACAAGTCAGTTTACTTTTACCCAGTCTCATGACATTCAGCACACTTGTTCAGCATACATAATCATGCACACAAAAGCCACACTACCAGCTCGATGGATGGAGAAAGTCAGAAAGTCACCACTAATTCTGCCAACTTCTACTGCTTTCTGAGGATTACTGTGTGGTGCTAAGCATTGTTGCATGTTTGACTTACGTCAGTGTCTACTTTTTTCTTCTCCTCAGTCAATTCTGTATGTACAAATAAGATCAAAAAGTTTATGACAATTGTATATTAATGCAACTGTTGAGTTTCTGAACATTGTCATCCTGTTTTTTTTTAATCTGAAAGATGGTTTTTTAAATAAACAGTATGATGGATAATTTCCAGAAACACAATAACTGTATCTATATATACAGCTATATAACTGTAGTTATATATAACTTGATAAATGGTTAGAATGTTTGATACATGACTTAAAAATTGCCTTTCTTGTGCAGGATATCTTTTAATGTGGGAAATGTTTCAAATTGGATCTTCCTAAGCTGGGTCCACCATATTGTTGGTTTTAAGTCATTTGTGGTCTGTGTGGATAAAATGTGAAACTGTTAACATTTGCAGGCTCTTGCAACTGGCCCTGGACGAGTGGAAGTCCACCAATTAAGACAAGAGTACTACAGCCAGTCGCCAGATGAAGCTGGCAGGGAACTAGACAAGTTGGTGCGCTACACAAATATATTATAACATAGTTCAAAGGGAGAAATGCTAATGCATTACAAACATAAGGAGTGTGCATATGACTTGAAAGATGATGAATTATTTATAATTAAGTTATATTTTCCACTAAGTATCGCTAGTCCCTTCAGATCTGATGGATATAATATTTGTACTTCCAGTACAATTATGCTTTCATGTATTTTATTAAGAAAACATCACTAGATGATAAGTTTAAATAATCAGAAATGTGATTTAGTGGTAAACGAAATGTTCACTGTCTCACATTGAATGCTGTGGATGATTCTTTTCATCATAATTTTGCAGGTTCCTCATACAGAATTCCAAATATTTAGTCTTTTTAATGGAATTGTCATAATCCAGAGTTTCTTGTTTGTTATCAAGTTGTCAGCTGCCAGTGCTGCCATATTCGTGCCAAATGGGGGTAGTATGTAAACTATGAAAGTTTGCTATGCAGTTGCAGTTTAAACCCCATTTAACCATTTCCAGACTATGCACAAAATATCTCACGTAAAAACACTGGCCCTTCTGAGCAGGATTTGTTTGGTGTTGAAGATCAGCGGAAGTTTTTTTATCTCATCATCTGTCAACCATTAAAGCCTAGTAGGAAATGTAACAGTCTTCTGGGTTGCAATGCTGTGCAGTTTGGAGAGTAAGCCAACCAAGCTGTACTTGTCACCTGCTTCTGCTAGTTTCTTGCTGGGCTTGCTTCTGCCCTGAAAGTGGTCATGGTATGTTCCTCTAAAGTATTGGGCTGTCTCCAGACTATACAGCGACACCACCCAGATGACTATTCTCTTCATAGTGACCACTGTGGGAACCTCAAATCCAACATCAAAGCTTTCAGTGTGTAGCAGTTCTACTATATAAAATACATTGTACAATGGAAGAAGCTGATGAGATAACAGACTTCTAGGTTCTGATACTGTGTAGTTTGGTAGATAGGTTGAAAGATTATTCTTCTATCCTTTAATGGAGACATCAGATTCCTCTGTTCATATCTACTTACTGAACTACACAGAATTGCATCCCTGAAGACAGTAATCTAAATATTGCTCTGAGAACCTCAGATTTCTTTATACATTGAAGGATGATGGAGAATTGGCTGCTCTGTGACCAGGCTGGAACAGAGATGAATCCATGTTATAATGCACGGCCTGCTCAGGGCTATCTCACACCCCAGGGGTGGTGACAGATGGGTATGGAGCAGTTGTGAAATGATGATTAGTAGGTCCAGAAAACCCTCAGCATTTCATCCACCCCAAATCTCACATGAAATCACCCAGTATTGAACCCATACCTCTGTAATGAAAACCCAGCAAATCAGAGCTGAGGGAAACTTTGGTGGGGAAATAGAAATTGAACCACAGATTATGAAAAGCCTTGGACCACAACATTTAAATCGGCATAATGAACAGTGACAGATAACAGTAAATACCGTAGTATGTTGTATCAGATCTATGTTGTGTTTACTGTTTGGCACATGATATGGTGAGGGTAGAGGTAAGATGAGTAGGTAGCTCAGTAACTGCCAACAAGTGAATGTGAACTGAGGGGTAACAAGTTATGCTTCAAGTGAAATTATAGTAGGGTAAATGATGCATATGTTGACACAGAATAATAGTTTCTGGAAACTGAAGGATAGAAGTTTTATGTGATGCCTTCGGATGTTCTAATGTACTCACACACCAATCTGAAATCACTATGTGTCTAATAACTGTTGCAACGCTTCCATAGTAAAATCCTGGATAGTATAGGTGATATGTGGGATTCATTTTGCACAGAGCATTTAGTTCAAAAGTAATGTATGTAAGTCTGATAAGTAGAATTGTCATAATCTCATGAATGTGACATCTGCAGAATCCAAAAGCCAGCATGCATTTCCTTGGGGTTTTGTGGCATCATGTAGTCATTCTTAAGAGACTGAAGCCATGTAAGATGTAATAGAACAGCCATAGAGAAACCTTGTTAAACCAGAAAAAACTAGTCATGTTCAATGAAAACCAGCCATGCATTAAAAACCATCTTAAACCAAATTTGTGTAGTTAGAAATTGTGGTGCTCAAGGGACTGAATGTAGACAAACTGACTGCAGTCATCTGAATTGTGTTGTGGAGTGTTTATTATTTCTATAGCCACTGTACAGACATGTACTTTATCATAAATGGATATCAGGCATTTATATAGAAAGCTGAGAAGTAATATGAACATGAAACCATATGTTCTTGTTAACATGTTACCCATGTTTTCTTAAAAGACAACTGTGATATAATTCATGATGCAGACTGCTTCTAAACAAAATACAATTTGAAGCAGTTAGGTGTAGTTTTCAAGAATTTGAAGTGATGCATCAATTTGCATTGTTTTTTACAGCATCTAGCGCTCAACAATCCAGACCGTCCATAATAATTGTACCTAGAGTGCCGATCATGATGACAGATTGTTGTTATACTTATATAAAGGGTTAAAATTGTATGAAAGCTGAAATCAAGAGCATGTTTCGGACATTTACATCATTATGGTATTATTATGAGTTAACTTCTTCAAAAAGAACCATTTTAAATGAGATTGCAGCAGCAGTATAAGTTACTGAGATAGATGAACCTAGCTGGTAAATAACTTTATTATATTATTATATTAAAGTCAGTCTGTTCACTGTTTTGTACTGCCCATTTTCTTCACTGAACAGAATCTCGAAAGTTTTTTATTACTCTGCCAACTGTACTTACACCGATTCCATTGTCCCACAGTCATTTTATATGAATACAGAAGAATTTCAATCAGTGTAGTTTCTTTCCCCAGTTTTTTTTTATTTGCTTAGTGGGGGGTGGAGTCCAGCTGGCTCCACTCGGCATGGCGGCCACTGATTGGCCTGTTGTACCTGCCCCGGGTGATAATGATATTGGAGAATTTGGTGGAATGAAGATTGGCAGGGGAAACCGAATTACTCAGAGAAAACCCGCCCAAGCGCCACTTTGTCCACCACAAATCCCACTTGACCAGACCCAGGATCAAACCCGGGCCGCTGCAGTGGGAAGCCAGCGACTAACCGCTTGAGCTATGGCACGGCCTTCCCCAGTTTACTTCAGGCAATGGCTGTATGTGCAATCACTGTGGCTGCGCAGTCTAAGGCATGGATGTCTTTGTGCATTTATTCTGTTTATGTTGTTCTGTGTGTATGTAGCATCCTTGCAACAAGCTGGTCCCCCCATCCAGGGAGTTCTACCAACTACGTTTAAGATTAAGAAACTGAAAAAGCAGCCCAAGGTCCAACAAAAGGACTGTAGAGCCATAGATATGTAATGGCTGTATGTTCCTCCAAAAAAGGAAAGCAAATGCCTGTGTGTTTTATACAGCTCAGGTGACATGGCTTTTAATTGCTAGTGCATGTTGCGCTGTATGAGAAGCTCAATGCAGTGGAGGTACTGCAACTCCAAACTGGACAATGATAGGCAAAACACTTCGAGAGATATTTTTATTATACAGAGAGCCAGTAAAATCTATTACACTTTTGCTTTATGTGTTTGCATACACATGTACAAGTGATTAGCCCCTTACCCGCTGTGTTCTAATAGCTACCTAGATCTGAGGCCACAGTGAAGGGCCCAAGAACTGCATTCAAGTCTGACTTGTTGAATTTTGCAGGTCATCATATCTCTTAGGCTGTTTGTATATGGTCTGAGGGCTTTCCCAGCAGGTCACAAGTATTGGTAGTTAATTTTACTGTATTTGCAAAGCTCCAGTATTTGTATGAAACTTAATTAACAAGCTCAGTCAGCTGATGTCTGCAAGAGTGTGGATGTCACTGCACCTGCTCTTGTAATTTGCAGTTACTGACACTCCAGAGAAGAGAAACATGGGCCACTTGCAACATGAATGACACATACTCTACAGAATATGAATACAGTCAACTCGCGATTATCCAGGGGTGGATTAACCGGTTTGCAGCTTAACCGGGGCTACCGGGACTTTTTTTGAGGCTTATATGTTGTTTAATATTCATTCACTTTTGTTTCACATGGTGAGTTGTAACACCATTTTCGCACTAGTGTGAACCGAGCTCTGTATTCTTTGGTCCCGTTGTGCTAACACAGTGTTCTATAGTAGGGGTGAAAGAATGCAAGAATTTTTGGAAAGTTTCAAGGACAGATACACCGCCCCAGTTGGTCTCCTTGTATCGATCTTCAAGTGCGTTAGCAAAATGTCAGGGTGTAAAAGGAAGCGTGTTGTGTTAAGTATTCAACAGAAACTCATGTGAGCCGGGCTTTGAAATGTTAAGCAGTGACGAAACTCNTGAACCGAGCTCTGTATTCTTTGGTCCCGTTGTGCTAACACAGTGTTCTATAGTAGGGGTGAAAGAATGCAAGAATTTTTGGAAAGTTTCAAGGACAGATACACCGCCCCAGTTGGTCTCCTTGTATCGATCTTCAAGTGCGTTAGCAAAATGTCAGGGTGTAAAAGGAAGCGTGTTGTGTTAAGTATTCAACAGAAACTCGTGTGAGCCGGGCTTTGAAATGTTAAGCAGTGACGAAACTCTAAGTTCAGTGGGGGTGCAGTCAGAAGAGTGGGAAGAAAGTGAGAATGAGGAAGAGGTGGACAGTGCTGCTAGTAAGAAAATATCACATGGTGCTGCTCTTAATCATTTGGAATCCTTACTAGACTATCTTGAGAGTGAAGAGAACAGTTTATTAAGTGACAAGCTAATATTACGTAGGCTTCGTATGGATATCCGTAAAAAGGAAAATGCCGCGAAAAAGCAAAAGACAGTATTAAATTATTTTAAGTGTTAAGTGTGACCGTAAAAAGTGCTGGATGTTGTTGAACAGTGATTGAAATAACTAATTCATACTGAGTGTAATGTAAAAAAAGTATTAAATAGGCCATGAGATGACATAAAAATGAGGTTGAGTAAATTTAAATACAGGTAGGCCTATAGTATTATGAAGGTACAGTATTACAGTACTACTTTTAATAACATTTGTCTTAACCGGGTTTTCGATTAACGTGATTTCCATGCCCACCATTTTCCTGCATAATCGAGAGTTGACTGTATTTAGAGTTATAATCTGTCTCTCTTTCTATCCCAAATTATATCTTTTCAGAAATAACACACAAAAGGATGCATACCATAAAGCTTAGAATCTAGTGTAAGTCAGCTATTCCCTAGAATGGCAGGGTACTGTTTATTTCCATTGGTCTCATTTTCTAGTCATTTTTTTCTAGTTATGTATCCTTATTGTCAATATGTTATTACATGCTGTTAATGTATAGGATAACGAGATTATTCTGTAAGTTGGATGATGTTTATCATTTGTAATGAACATGACAGAACAGGTCACACTCCTGTAATTACTGCACCCAAAATGGCACCACTAAACATACACTGAAGTACCTCATACAACTATGTACATGTTAAAATTGAACCAAAGAGAGTTTCAGGTAATTTGTTGTGTCATTAGATATCTACACAGAGTAAAGTGATCCAGCCACTGACATTCACCACATGCAGTTAGACGAACAGTACTGTAAACTGTAACGTAAATTTGTAATCCATATGAACAATAAAATCTGCTGTACACTGTTTACTTACAGAACACCGGTTCCTGTTATGGCCATTGCATATATTTGTATGTACATAACAATTGTTTTCAACGACTGTTCTACCTTCACCTATATCATACAAGGGTTCTCTTCAAATGTGTATGCAATAAGACCTTGTTAATCTGATACATGGTATGAATGGATAACTGATGCATATTTTCCTTGTTGGTCTAGTGGTCAGAGTTCCTGGTTACAGATCCAGATGTCCTGGGTTCGAAGTAGTGGGTCTTGAACAGGGTCCATTCAGCCTTGTGAGGATAGTTGAGGAGCTACTTGAATGGAAAACTAGCAGCTCCAGTCTAAAAAACAGAGATTAACGGCCGCGGGGATCCGTTGCGCTGACCACATGACACCCTCTATCCGCTAAAGTTGGCACTAACTTCGCCGACAAGTGGCAGTCGCTTGATGGGTATAGTTCACTTGCATACTAAAAGGCCACAGTGTTCTTCTTACATTAAAATGAAATAATGTTTTCAGGGATTCCGTTATTTGCATTACATCTGATTCAAAGCATACTGTCCCCCATAGGTTTACATGCAAGATTATTCAAAATATCATTTAAACATCCTGTTGCATCGATTCTTTTCAGTCTTGCTACTGCAGCTTTTGTAAACATTTCAGTGGCTAGATGGTTGCTGTGACACGGTCACGTTTCATTATTTATGCAACTTATTGCAACCTTATATGATCATCCACTGGATATTGTATGTTGTTTCACTGTCTGACTGTTGTCACTCACCAACCACAGATATCACACCCAATATTAATGATCTCATCAGGATTCGAACCCACAACCTTCCAGTTTATGGCATAGTGCCTCAACCAGATATGCAACCACAGGCAATAACTGTCGCCTCTAGGATCTGAGGGCCTAAATGTTCTCTGTGAATGTTGGCAATCCCATCGTTAGTGGCGCAGGATTAGTCCGTGAATGAAACATTTTCAGGAGACTGCCGCAACGTCCATTGACGGAATGCGCGTGTTGCGGGTGAATCGTGCAGCACTAACTCTTGCACAGACTGCATGTGATAGGAATACAGAAGCATGCAAGGTAGAACTGAAACACGTCTGGTAGTGATCATAGGCTGTACTCAGTGGCCATTAGGATCTGCTCTCATGTCAGTACATTACGTACACAGTGGCGAATCTCATCCCATGAAACATTCCCATCACTGGAAGCTGGAAGTCATAGAATGGAAAGTGGCACTTTCCGATTATGACATTTTTCTCTGTATTTTCCAACAGCTACTATAACATTTCCGCTGCACTCTCATAACACATGTTGTAAGGTAAGGTAAAATTCTCCCTATACTTAATTAATTAATCACTATGCAATGAAGAGGTATGGGGGAGTGGGTGTATACATCCACATTTTCTTGACTTTGGCAGTAGTTGGAGATGAGTGGTCAGCTTCACGCTCCGCCCGCTTAACCGCCGGGGAAACAGCTCTCCGCTACCCATTGGATAGGAGATTGGGTGAACCCCAGAGCCGGTCTGGATGACAGAGAAGAGAAAATTCTAGACCCTACCGGGACTCAAACTCCAACCCCTCTGTCCAGTCTGTAGCCAATCGCTATACCGACTACGTTATCCCGGCACACAATTTGTACATCAGTCAATTCAACAAATGAATAGCCACTTGTGTCTATATGTAAAGTGCTTTCTTAGCCTCAGATCGTTTCAGACTTGCTAGTAGTTCAATATGTATTTGTTTTCTGTTTACAGTTACAGTGCCACGCTTTCAGAGTAAGATTGTCAGGCACTATATCGTCGCGAACTTCGGCGCCAAATACATCTTCATGATCAGGAACGCCTGCTTTTCCGAATGTGACGGCAGGCATGGACATAACGTTTTAAGCAACGTCCTCTATGTAAATATTCACATGAACTCCTTTGCTACTCTGAATGTCCAGAAACCGATCTGTAAAATACAGCACGCAGTAAAGAGAAACTCTGCGTATGTACGTCAGTGTTTCCACTAAGCTGCGCGTGCAGCGGCTGTCGCACTCTCCTGCGCACTTTAATTGGCTTAGCATATCGTCAGTTTGAATGAAGAGAAATAAAATTGAAAATAAAAAAAGTAAACTAAAATATTGGTTTGGAAGGTAATAAATTGAATATGTTATGGACCT
>NW_019739218.1:163382-167947 GCF_002891405.2 Cryptotermes secundus | reverse complement strand
TCAATCTAATTGCTACTCAGAAGACACCATGTCTTGCGCACTTGCATCCCCGGCTTAGAGGGTAAGTTGAAGGTAAAGGTAAATTTGTCCCTGCACTTAATTATCATGCCTTGAATAAATACTGGGAGTAGAGGTACGAGTATATCTCTACGCATTCTTAACCTGGGCACCAGATGGAAGTGAGTGGTCAGCTTTACGCTCCGGTCGCTCTCTTTCCGAGGAAAAATAGGTATCCACTGGATGGGAGGTTGGGTGGACCCTAGAACCGGCGTGAACGCTATGGAGAAGATAAGAATCTCTTGGCCTACCAGGAATCGAACCACTATTCCTCGGCTGCCGAATCCAGCGCGATTCAGATTGAGCTGTACCGATTCCATATATAGAAAGAAGCAGACAAATTTCGTAGTTCAGAGTGTTAACCTGTTCAGTATCATTTCTCTAGACAAACAGTTTACAAAACTGAACGTTTCTGGTCTACATTGTATGTCAAGTTGCTGGCTGGCCCAATGCCTCCTCATACCAACACAGTGGCGCAAGGAATGGCGCCAATAACGACATCTTAATGGCAGAACGACTTTCCTCAGACAGCTAGTGCTTAGAGGGCTCGACCATTGGCGCGGAAAAAGAAAACTGGCACTCAAGAGTCCACACAACAGACGTTTCACAGAGTGATGTTTCAGCAAATACGGGCCATTGTTCAACAGATGTAGGTTCCAGAAGGCGGGTCTGACAGCTCAACAGTAACTAGTCACTAGTTTGCTAGTTTTCTATTCAAAGTGGTCTAAAACAAGGAGATGCTTTATCCCCATTGCTTTTCGTCTTTGCTTTAGAATAGGCATTTACGAAGATCGAAAACATGAGGTACTATTGAAATTGAATGGGACATAGCAGCTGCTTTATGGTGGTGTGAATGTATTTAACAGACAGAAATACTAGTACCACAAACAGAAAAATAGGCGTTCTACTAAGCACTAGTTACGAAGTTGTTCTAGAAGCAAACGTAGAGAAAACTAAGTATATCTTGCTGTCTCGTCGCCATAATGCAGGAAAAAATCATGACAAACATAGCTAACAGATGTTTTGAAAATGTGGCACAGTTCAGATATTTGAGAACGACTATAACAAATCAAAATCTGATTCAGGAGGAAATTAAGAGGAGATTGAACTCGGGTAATGCTTGCTACCATTCAGTCCAGAGCGTTTTGTCTTCTTGTCTGCTGCCTTAAAACGTAAAAATTAGAATATACAAAATTATAAATTTGCCTGTGGTTCTGTATTGGTGTGAAACTTGGTCTCTGACATTAAGGGAGGAACATTGACGGTGTTTGAGAACAGGGTGCTGAGGAGAATATTTGAACCGAAGAGAGACGAAATGACATTTTGAAGAAAACTGCATAATGAGGAGCTTCATAACTTGTACTCTTCGCCAAGTATAATTAGAATGATCAAGTCAAGGAGGATGAGATTGGCAGGGCATGTAGCACGAATGTGGTAGAAGATGAATGCATATAGGATATTGGTGGCAAAGCCAGAAGGAAAAGAGACCACTAAGAAGACAAAGACGTAGGTGGGCGGATAATATTAAAATGGATCTTAGAGGCGTAGAATGGGGTGGTATGGACTGGATTGATCTGGATCAGGATAGGGACCAGTCGATTGCTGTTGTGAACACGCTAATGAACTTTCTGGCTCCATAAAATGCTGCGAAGTTCTTCAGTAGCTGCACAATTGGCAGCTTCTCAAGAATGGCTCAGCCCTATGAAGTTAGTGAAGGGTGTGTAGTAACAAGCGGCTGGAGAAAACTGCATAATGGAGAGCTTCATTACTTGAGTCCTCGCGAAATATACTCAGAATTCCTAATCTCGACACTGAAAGCGTCGTCAAATAACCAATAAAAGATATATTAGAATGATCAATTCAAGGAGGATGAGGTGGACAGGGCATGTAGCATGTACGGGAGCGTAAAGGAGTTCTTACAAGGTGTTTGGTGGGAGACAAATGGGAATTTTTACACGTAGATGGGAGGATAACATTAAAACGAATCTTAGAGAAACAGTATGTGGTGGTCTGAACTAGATTCATCTGGTCGATGAAAGAGGAGAGCTTAGAATTCCACCAAAAAACGGGATTTTCTTGTGTGACGAACTGTCACAGGCTCCACAGAGGCTGTTGTGAAGAATTCCAACTTCTGGGACATAGCGTCGTGTAGCCCGGTGGCAGTTAAGCGAAGTTTCGGAGGGACGTATCCTCCATTTCAGGTTTTAAGATTGGTTTAAGAAAACAGCACTGAGCAGGCAGCAAGCACAGACGATATGTTCCTCCGAAATGTCTGTTGAATTTCACTGGACTACACGGCGTTATACACCAGAAAATAGTACTCTTGAGGAAAAGTTGGATTATCAAGAAGGCCTCAGTTTCGTGGTTTTTTTTATTGCTAGTGGGGTGGGACTAAGTTCCTTGTACTGAGGCCACTTCTGGCCTATTGTACCAGCCCCAGATGATAGGTGAGGGTGATTGTGGAGCAATTTGTGGAATGAAGATTGGCAGGGGAAACCGAAGTACTCGGAGAAAACTTCCCCAGCGCCACTTTGTCCACCACAAATCCCACTTGACCAGACCCGGGATCGAACCCGGGCCGCCGCGGTGGGAAGCCAGCGACTAACCGCTTGAGCTATAGCGCGGCCTTTTTCATGGGGTTAGTTAATTAGGATATACTGTTCCCTTACTTCCATTATCTGTCAAAGCTGACTGTACTAACCTCTCTTCTGTAAAATGTTTTGAATATCATGAAGAGTACAAGGTAATTTCTCCCTAGCCTTAATTAATTAAGCACCAGGCGACGAAGATGTGGGAGGCAGTTGATGTATAGCTCCGCCAATCTTTACCTGGGCAAAACATGGGAGTGGTCAGCTTCACACCCAGCCTGCTTTACTAAAAGAGAATGAGCCGCCGGTATCCATTGGATAGGAGTCTGGGTGGGTCACAATGTTGGTTTGCAAAACGTTTCTTGCCCTGTCGGGAAAATAACCCCGACCGTCCAGTTCGTCGCTGTAACGACTGAGCTAACCCGGTTCCCACTCTGAATGCCGTTATGTATAAAAGAAAGATAAAGCTATTCATTTAACAGGCCATGAGGCCCATAGGGTTGTTAGAAGTTGAGGCTCCCACATTTTCTAGACAATTGACTCACAGATGGCGGTGAGGTTATCAGCCTTACGCGCCGACAGCCCTATAACCCCCAGAAAGATTCCTGGTACTCATTTCTGTTAAGAGGCTGATTCGACCCCAAGGCCATAGTGCAGCTGGAAGGATTACGTCAACTGAAAAATCCAGTGACCTCTTCGGGAATCGAACCCACGAGCTTCCGTCCTGTAGCATAGTGCCTCAACCAACTATGGTATCCCGTGCCCCCTGCTATTATGTATTCGTATCTTAATTGTTTCAATTTCATATGGCTATTTGTGTCGTTCATACGGACTGGTGGCACTGGGAAACCTTATGTGTTTGTTACATTTACTGTGTGTCTTCTGTAATTCGTTATAGGAAGTGTACGAGTATTACACAAAACCTATTTTGACTCTTTATGCTTATGTACTGAATATCTGACTCCTGGTGACGGCGAGATGGTGGGTGGGTATTTAACTACAGTTTCAGCAACGAGGCACAGAGCGTCAGCCGAACATGCAAAACACGCAGACCGTTACTTTTTGTTCTTAGGTTTTGTAACGGTGATCTCAGCGTAGAGGTCGCATAGCGTCGGATTTTGGAATGACTGTTGAGTGTTGAAGTGTAAAGGATTTCATATGAATGCGACCATAGCCTGATCTAGGTACTATTCCAGAATTTGCCTGAAGGCACTGACAAAACCAAGAAAAATTTGTTGTGATTTCCGGTTTCCAGGCCGACGTGCCGAATACAAGCCTAAAACTTTACCTCTGGAATGTTATGTTCGGTGGCCCAGTATTTTATCTTATTAAGATACTGTGTTGTGTATAAATATATGCAAATGTTCACTTTCCGAGAAATGTAGCGTAGCGGTCACGTTCTGGACTTGAATTCGACAGATGCTGGATGCAAATTTCGGTCGCCATACCAGCTATACTTATTGGGAACATTGTAACCGTTCCACTGCCAAGAAGCCTACTTGTAATTTCAATGTAATTTAATTTATTAATTTAGTGTTTGATTGTTGAATGCAAAGAACAAGTATGGAGACATAGGTCTGTTCTTACATGTAGAGGAGTTAGCGTCCTTCTCATACATGAACAATAGGCCAGGAAGAGGCTTGTAAACCTTTAGAAATATTACGCGAAAAAGTAACTGCAAGAAATCTTTTAGTTAAGGCAATAAAATTTTACTGGTACAAGCTATAACTTTGGAAAGCGAGATGTTAAATAGCCCAAGCAACGCTTCGCAATCTATCAAATTCTGACAGGATACCGTTAGAAGTCAGAATGCCAAGAAGCCTTGCAATGAGGAAAAAGATTGGCGGAATACGTAATTCGGATGCTCCAGATTTTTAAACCTAGCCAATCACTAAATTTTGAGGGTGTGACAGAGCCGAG
>NW_019739218.1:154054-163029 GCF_002891405.2 Cryptotermes secundus | reverse complement strand
AACTTTACCTCTGGAATGTTATGTTCGGTGACCCAGTATTTTATCTTATTAAGATACTGTGTTGTATATAAATATATGCAAATGTTCACTTTCCGAGAAATGTAGCGTAGCGGTCACGTTCTGAACTTGAATTCGACAGATGCTGGATTCAAATTTCGGTCGCCAGACCAGCTATACTTATTGGGAACATACTGCTTCTCTTTTCAGGGCGTAAGAGTAAACCGAGTAAGCAACTAGCAGCAAGCGCTTTTCACACCCGGCATAATTACTCTTTCTCTTTTGTGATGTATTGCAGTAGTATTCAACCTATTTTGTTCGCGAACCTCCACATGTAATTTCTCTTCAACTTTGTACCCCGAAAGTTGTTGGTGTATAATTCAAGTTGTACATATTCTTTTATCTACACCTAAAACAAACTAAATAAATTACACCCAAAGTAAATGTATTAAATAACAAGTTTCAAATGAGAAAAAAAGGAATCAAACTACGGAAAAACGACTATATTATTGCCTATCATATAGAAATTAATAAAGGAACCTGTATTTTAGCAAAGCAAAATGATATAATTAATTATTTATCAATTATTAATGTGGTTCTGACCTGTTAATGAGATGACTGAGCTTGTTCCTGGCACGCCAGCATCTCAATTCGGGGACGAATTTTAATTTTACGTACCCGTATGATAGCTTCTCATACCCCATGGGGTACGCGTACCCCTGGTTGAAGATCTCTGATATATTGTACGACGCCGTCAGTAGCTACACTATGCAGCATTGAATGGTTGGATGAATTAGAAAGGATCTGGAAGGAAACGGTCGCGGTATAATCGAGGTACTATCCAGACATCTGCGGGAGGGACTCTGGTAAAACTGGAAAAACTCAGGATATCCGATGTCCCTGCGGAGATTCGAGCCACGCTCCTCTCAAGAGAGCTACCGCTACAATAGAACGTTCGGTCTGCTTGTTTCTTGCTCTATTTGCTTATTCTGTCCTGAACATGGAAGCAGTAAGCCACGTCGAAACTGATGTCAACCACAGGACTCTGTGGCATAAAGAAAATAATTGTTTCTCATTTCAAACTTAGGCAAAAAAAAACGAAAGACTACAGGATATGGCATTCTGAGAGTAACAGTACAGACAAACAAGTGAAAGTAATGAATTTTATGTAGTAACAAAAACATACGAACTGAAAAACTTCCCGTCAGAACACTCGTGACTGCCAACAAAAGTTTCAGGTGAATTTCATCCTTTTTTTGTTTCAACCTTGCCGTCCTGTTATTTCGCAGTAAGAGACAATGGGTTGCATGCTGAGGCAGTTGTGTGCTGCGGGCTGGTATTCCATGTCACAATAACAACCCTGATAATAACAGCCGATGATCGCCCTCAGCTGTGAGTTGTATAGTATTCGTCCGCTGGGTTCTAATTCTGGTGGATCACGATATGATAAATTGATGGTCACACATCAGGCAAAGGACATGTTGTGAAATTTTACGTGTCACTTCCACTAGACAATATTCAACAACAAATTTCTTGAAGAGGTCGCTCGTATGGGCTGTAACTTCGTATAGTTCGGAAAAATACCGACGCTTCGGAGGAATATATAGCCTTCATCTTCAGGGTCGAAATATAAACCAAGAGAAATACCGGTACATGCAGGCAGTAAACACCGGCTTCTTTGGTTCAGTTGGGTTTGCGCATAATAATGTTATCATATGTTTGAAATTAATGGGAGGTGTACTCGGACAAACCGATCACGGTGGCCGCGCGATCTAAGGCATGAACCGTCTTCGCTCGAACGCTGGGATCGTGGGTTCGAATCCCACTCGAAGCGTGGATGTCTGTTTGCGTTTATTCTGTGTTTGCGTTGTTCTATGTGAAGGCAGTGGCCTTGTGACTGCAGATCCCCCATCCAAGGAGTCCTACCGACTATGTATAGAATTAAGAAACTGAAAATGCGGCCAAGATCCAACAAAGGCATGTAGAGCCATAGATAGATAGATAGATAGATAGATAGATAGATAGATAGATAGGTAGATAGAGTGTCCATCCTAACGTGTCTCTTCGGTCGGGTATTAACGACTCTTTCAGAATCGGGACTACATAGCGTCGGATTACAGGCTGTTGAATGGATTACAAACAAACTGGAAGGAAGCGGTCGTGGCCTGATCGAAGTACTATCCCGGTGCTGAGAGAATGCAGGAGAAACCTAAATAGGGATAACCGGTGTCCTGGTCGAGATTCGATCCAAGCATCTCCCAAATACGATAAGTCTGTTGCATCACCTCTACAGTAAACTGTTCGAAGCAAACGTAATGCTGGCGCAATGAATGAGCCACTGTTGTTCACATGTTCCGGGGGCAAACATCAGAACCCCAAGTTGGGGCAGAAGCGGTTCACATGTACAGTGGAGCTCACACCATAACATCTTGCAGTGATTACGCTCCGTCGTATCGTGGCGTCGTTGAGGGAAAAGCGTCTGCTGGTCTAACTGTACGGGGCGTAGTCGCCAAGCTGGTCAACCTGTCACTGAACGCAATCCTGAGCCAGCCGAATCCAATTCATACATTCACACCGGATCCTACAACCTTAATATGACTCTGTTCCTTACAATGCACAATGTATCGTGTGAAAGAGTTGCTACGAGTAATTCCACATCTAAAGCATTAGCGATCAAGGCGCTAGGGAAGTGATACCTGTCGTGCTCTCTGCAGAGAAAAGCAAACTGACACGTTCTACATTGCCATGGTGCACAAGTGTGTTTATTTCTTCTTTAATATTTAAGATCTGGAGCTTGATCTTCAAAATAAACTGCATTCTGTTCAAGGAATATATATATATATTGTAGCGTGTAGACCCGTTGCGAAGCTGTGACTCTGTAAACAGCAGCCGTTGCTAGTCAATGTCCGCAAAAGTAGAAGAGTTTTGTTTCCTGTGCGCCCCGAGCCGAGTGATTATAAGCGAGACAGAGGTAATCACCATTGTGAGTTAGTCGTGAGGCATTCGCCAGCCGATAAAGACGTAAGTGGAAGAGAATATTGTTGGGATCCGTTACCAGGCAACAACTAATGAAAACAAAAGACCTTGCCTGTGCTACAGTATAGTGATCTGTATAGTGTGTAGATTCGTGAAACTGTTATAGTTACCATTATTTAGATCCATAAGTGGTAAATAAATTTGATTACCAATCCGAACTCAGTCTATATTGACTCATATACACGTATGTGACAATATATATATATATATATATATATATGTGTGTGTGTGTGTGTTACTAATAATTCTCCTCCATACACCCGTTTTGAGGCGGGGTCGAATACCCCCACTGTGACCCTGTGAGTCGTAGGAGGCGACAAAAAGGGATGTCTCAAATCTAAGACAGTAAAATATGATCACGAATCCCAAGGGACTCGGACCCGAGAAAGACTGCGCTGGCAAGGGCCAGCAGCATATACAAAAGACAGACCCGTCCTCTCATCAGAGAGGGTGCCCCAGAAGAACAAGACCGTACCTGTCAAACAGTAATAAATATCTGCTCATGAGCCCCAGATGGGGCTCGACACCAAGAATTACTAACTGACTGACCGTCAGTCGCAATGTGACTTCGACTTTGACTTTCACTCTCAGAATAATCTGCGATTATTTCCCTAGGTGCGCCTCTGTTATGAAGATTCAAATATTTTCTGTGAGGCAAGAACCGAATTTTTCTACATAATTTATATGAAAGATATACTTTAATGAGTTAACTCAAGATATAATTGAGAACAAAAATAAAACTGTAGATGAGAACACGTTTAAACTATCTTCTTCTCTGACTATGAAGCAAAAGCTATTGTAACTTTCTAATAAATATTTCTATTAGTATACTAGCCTCACCGCTTTGACACTTTGGTGTTGCTGATAGTTAGATCCAAACATATGTATCGTTTCTCGCTTCTTGGACACACACACGTCAATTCTGTTATCTTAAAACACTCATTCCTGACAGCAGGCCGTTTAAAGACAATTGCATTCCTACTCAAAAAAGGCCTGTTTCTGGAATTTCACAGACATGAAATCGTACACGTTATATTTGAACAAAATCGAAATGCCTCATGCCATAATCTACTGTTTATGTGATTTCTTACCATTGTTTCTATAAAATAAAAGAAGGTTAGGTACTCACTGTCACAATATTTATCTTATTCAGTATGTAACGAGGAAATTAAATCACTTGGACTTGAAATCACACAAAAGTAACAATTTTCCCGAGGTTGTCTCTCCAAGAGGAACATTCCTTTGTCTTTCATATGTTTTTACAACGGCGCTCTGTTTGAGAAAAACAGGATGGCACGGACAGGAAGAGATATTGTTGGAGGATTGGCGAATTCCGTGATTGTTTACTGCTAAGTTCTGTAAAGATTTTCAATTGCTAGACCAGATAATTGTCAATATTTCCAGGAGCATCTCTTTATATCTTGCAAATGAAGAGTATTGTGTGAATGTTTGTATGGCCAAACTTCACATGGAGTATCGAATGTTCACATTTTAATATTTAAGTGCCAAAACATGATTCCATTAACGAGTCATTTAACAGAATAATCGGCCAATCACCTGATAAATAGTTAATTAATTTGAAATACTAACTTTCTGACAGCCCCAGTAATAACATAAATTATTCTCTTTCGAAAATTACACTGTTGAACTTGAGGACGATATTAGAAGTATCGCGGATAATCACCGCCTTTCTCAAGTCGTAAGAAATTTTTGATTGTAACTTCAGAAGAAGTAAATTTCATTAACACCACATAAATGTTTAAAAAATCTTTCCTTTAAATAAACTGAAGAGCAGACTTGATTCCATGTACATATTTGACTCTGTAAAACGAAATTGCTGTAAATATCATACCATTTCTTCTCTGTCTCTTTAAGAATACTCCAAAATGTACATTCTCGGTAATTTACTATTTGTCACTTCGAAAAAATAAAAGAAATTCCATTTCAGTATACCTCATTTGGACAAATGAGATCTGCACATAAAAATATCAAAGAACAAAGTTTTAGTGGTTAATTTAACAACATATGTTTAAGACACAGAAAAAGGCTTATGAATTCCTCCTTCCGATCTCTTCATGTGTTTCACGATGGCCATAAATTTTTATCACCTTGCAACAGAGTGTAGAAATCAATTTAGTAATTTATAAGCCGATTTGTTCATTTCCCTCCCTTTTAGACTTTTCTTATTACAGAGGCAAGAAAAGTTGGGGACGAAAAGCAATAATGAAACCATCGACGTTCATTTAAATGAGTAGGAATTCCTTGTGTTACAAACGCCGGTGACAGGCCGCCCGCTATATGCCTACATTAATAATACCCAAGTACACATTTCGTGATCCCATCCTATGTATTATTCTGTGCCCTGCAATTACCCACAAGGCATTTCGCTTTCTTTTCTTTCCGCCCTTTCGTTGTTCTGGAAATCCTTTGAATGCCAGTTAAAAACTTACCAGAAAATAGCGAACTTCATTTTAATAACAGCGAATTTGAATGTAACAATAATTTGGTTATGTAAGAGATTTTGCAAGTGCAAGAACTTAAGTATACAAGGAACTCCTGCTGCGCTCTTGTGGGAACTGCTGAATGTTTGAGACTGATATGGACTGAAAATAGCCGGTCACGGTAGCCGAGCGGTCTAAGGCATGCACTGTCTTCGCTCGCTCGGAAGCTGAGATCGTGGGTTCGAATCCCATTCAGGGCATGGATGTTTGTGTGCGTTTTTCTGTGTTTGTCTGTAGGTAGAGGCCTTGCGACGGGCTGATCACTCGCCCAAGGAGTCCTACCGTATGTGTAAGATCTAGAAAAACCGAAGGTGAACGGAGTTCATGGAGGTAGGCCTAGGCCCACTGGGGCTGTAGTACCAAGGGGGGGGGGGAAAGAAAATGGACTGAAAATAAGAGAGTGACAGAATTACATAATGTGGGCTTTTAAAACATACTCCTCGCCAGATGTACTCGGCCGGGGGCACGCGGTAGCGTAGTTGATTGAGGCACTATGCTGCATGCCGGAAATTCAGGGGTTGGATTCCCGATGAGGTCATCGGATTTTTTTTTCAATTAACCTAATACTCCCAGCCGCACTATGGCCCTGGGATCGACTCAGCCTCTAACAGAAATGAGTAACAGGAATCTTCTTGGGGTGAAGGGCAGCTCGTAAGGCTCACAACCTCACCACCATGTGTAAGCGGATTGTCTAGAAAATGTGGAAGCCTCGACGTCTCACAAGCCTATGGGCTTCCACGGCCTGTTACACGGAGAGCGATAGATGTAATCATCCGATCACAGTGGCCGTGCGGTGTAAGGCATGAAATGTCTTCGAACGCTCGAACACTGGGACCGTATGTTCGAATCCCACTCAAAACATTGATGTCTGTGTTTATTCTGTGTTTGTGTTAGGTAGCAGCATTGCGACGGGATGATCCCCCGTTCAAGGAGTCCTACAGACTCTGTTAGCTTAAGAAACTGAAGCGAAACTAAGCGTTTCACGGATGCCTTATGCTCCAACTGGGAGCATCAGGAACAGAAGCAGAAGAAGAAGATGATAATGATGCAATCAGAGTAATCGCTTCAAAGAGAAGAGGAGGGCAGAGCCATTGATAAATGCGCTGAAGATTCTACCCAATCACAAGTTGAAGGGAAGAGAACATTTTGAAGAAAATAGTGCTCCCTCGCTTCCTTTTCTACTCTTCTATCTTCTAGTTCTCCTCCTTCATTCATCTTATATTTCCTCGTTTACTTTCCCCTTTCCTTCTTCTGCTTCTTCTCCTCTACTTCCTTTATATTGTGTTTTCTCACTTCCTTAACCTGCGCAACTGCGCGCTCAGTATACATGGCAGCACAGACTTCAGCAGGCCTTGTCGAACATCGAACTCTACGCCACGTAAACACAAACAGTTGTGTTTGTTCCTTCCCATTACTCATACCTGTACACGTTTATTTCATTTGACAGTTAATTTTTCTTCTTTTTCTTAATCGCGAAATTTTTTAGGTTGGATGGCCCTCCTGTCACGGAACCCGAATGTTCAACGCCGTGCTGGAACGGCTCGCCAATGGACTATCCTGAGCCAGCTGGAGCCAGTCGCCACCCTCAAAGAAACTTTCCTTTACAATTTACTGCAGTATTATGATCCAAACTCGACATCCATATAAGGATATAAGAGGTGCGGATAAAAAAATATGATCCAATTTATGCCTTCGCTTCAAATCTTAATGCGCCTTTCTCATTCCCTGTGTGTGCTACGTGTTCCACACATCTGATCCTCTTTAATGCGATCACACTAATACTATTTTATGAATAGTCCAAATTTTGAAGATCTTTTAATTTGGGTTGCAGGCTTTTTTAAGGGGGTTATATTTAATTATGACCTATGAGTTTTTACACTTTTGCCCTGCATTTTCACGGCAGAGGGAACAGGTTCCTCCGAAACAAGATTGGAAGATCACAACCCAAGCGCGACACTCTACCAGCCTGCTGCCACTTCCTCTCTTGCTGTCAACTATCCCCAATCCATGTTATTCCCGTAAGGGGAACACTTGGCTGAGCAACTTCCTACGTTTCTTCTAGTCAGCTCTCATGAGACTTAATGTTAAATATATTTTTACCAACACCTGCTGAAAGTCGTCCTTGAGACGAAAAACTTTACACTTCTTATAAAAAATTCTCCCGAATTTTATTGAGCCCAATTGCAGAAGGGACATGCGATAGCAGTTGTTTGAGGCACTATGCTACAATCCGCAAGGTCGCGGGATCCATTCCCGATGAGATCATTGGACTTTTCAACTGATCTAATCCTTCCAGCCGCAATATTGCAATGGGGTCGACTCAGCCGGCGCGTAAAGCTGAAAATCTCACCGCCATCTGTGAACCGATTGTGGCAACTTTGACGTCTCACAACCCTGTGGACCTCCACGCCCCGTTACAGGAAGAGCTTCACCTCTTTAACCAAATGTGTACAACTCCGTTGGTAAGAGGCCATCTATATACCCAGTGGTAGTTGCAATTTTTTTACTGAGCCTTGGATTCAGGTGGATATGCTATTCCTAGCCTTGCCGACGCCACGTCATGCATTCAGTCTTGCAGTTCATAGTCTGAGTTTGAACAGGCTGCATTGTTAACGCATCTTCACTTGTTAAACTCCTCCTTCAAAGAACTTGAGGACTGTGAGCCATAAGAATATACACAGCACTAACCTCGTCAATTCAGAGCAGTTGCGTGAGCGGCGTGGAAGTGACGCTTGTCCCCACCTCTGAACAAAGGTGACGCCACCTTCTGTGCGAACGGAACCTACTAGCACTGAAAGAGTAACGCCATCTGAAATTTTCATACCTCCTTCTGGAGTTTTTCTTAAACTTTCTACAATTCTGTTGGATACATCTATACCAAGTTGGTGACAACAGAATTTAAACTAACAAATTATTTCACTTCTAGTTTACAATTAACGACCACGATTTTCTGTCTTCAAAGACAAGGAATAACTTCAATTTCTTGAGAATAAAGTTGACACTGATATGTGTTTCCCACACACGGCACACGGAGCTTGTGCTAAGTCACCTTACTCCATGGACTTCCCTGCTGGACACAAGGTTCGTGGTAAGCGAAGTTTTATGTTCATATTGGATACACAAGGCTCTTCGTAAGTCAAGTCACGTTTGGAGCTTGCATGTTGATCAAATGGCGCGTCTCGTAAGTCAAGTTACTTCTTTCTAGGCATAGAGCCTGTGCTAGGTCAGATTGGATTGAATTTGAATTGAATTCGTATTTCACTAATCAGCCTACAATTCGATACATTACAGGTTGCGGTAGCGTAGTTCATAGAGGCACTATGCTACAAGCCGGAAGATCGTAGGTTCGATTCCCGATGAGGTTATTCGATTTTTCAATTGACTTAATCCTTCTGGCCGCATTGTGGCCCTGGGGTCGACTCAGCCTCTAACAGAAATGAG
>NW_019739218.1:127838-154045 GCF_002891405.2 Cryptotermes secundus | reverse complement strand
TATTATTATTATTATTATTATTATTATTATTATTATTATTATTATTGTTATTATTATGCCCTTACGGTTTCACTCCGTAAAGCATTCTAAACTCAAACATTCTATGAAGACCCGGGATGCTTATATCTGGAGTTTTCATTTAATCAAATATTTATGGCTTGCAAGGCTTATTTACGTTGGGTGCTAACTACCTCGAGTGTTTGACCCAGTTTCTTAGGTAGTTAGACTCATTAACACGCTCCTCCTTGCTTGCTTCCGTTCTCCAACTTTCTTCATGTCTCACTTTCAAACTTAACTTAAATCCTGTTTTCTTCGATTTTCCAGTACTGAAGTTCATGCTGCAATTTTTTTAACATCTCTGCATAGAATTTAAAGCTCTCTGCAAATCCTGAACATAAATCTCTCCAAAGAAATAAATCATCACAATATCAGCATTCCGGAACGTGCACATTTTATAGGACAAAATTAGCTGTTATCCTTGCCTCATCCGCGGCTATTGCTGGCAGGCCAACATACTTTGGGAGCTTCCTGGTTATTTATGCGATTATCAAGTTACATTGAGTGCTTCCCTGTTTTGGTCGGAGTTTGTAGTGGTTGAGGTTATGTTGTAAGCTCACCTGTCGGCCATACAGGGCTTGTTAACTTCCGTATTGGGCAAACAGGATTTTTAATTTCCCTGAAGGGAAACCTGAGCTTTTAGACAATGGAATTTAATTGGCCGCTGCGCCACCATACGCCAATCGGTTTCCTCGTTGAATAGTTAAACATTCCTGTTTCATATTTTCTCTGTATCGGGCCAAACACCATCTCCTCTGAGTGAGGCTTTTAGGCAACTACTGACATCTTACGGTGACGAATGGAACCTTCCTGCCAAATCGATCAAAGTCATCTTAATATCCGATACTGTGTGATTTGCATTGGAAAGCATCAGGAGCCAAGGCTTCCACGGATGTCAACCCAGCAATGTAGATGCCATTGTTGTTCCTGGTAATAGTTATGGAATGAACCGCCAGACAGCAGTGAGAATAGTACTCTTGCTTCAGTAGCGAATGCAGTCTGGAACTTTTCCGAAAACAATTTTCCGTGTTCGGTAATGTATTAGCTGATATTCTGTGTTTATATTTTGACAATAAGCCTGGGCCGATGAAGGGAATGTCTGTAGAAACTGTAGCTATAAATGAGAACTATTTACTTCAAAAGTTCCGCAGTTCTGATGCATTTGTGGTTTTGAAATATGCGGCTGCGTAGTAACACAAGGTAAGTCTATAAATCATATAAATGGCATGTAGGATGGTAATTGCGACTAATTGCGACTAATTGCGACAAACGACACTTTTAATATCTGTGTTACTGTTCCTCAGTAACCGCAGGCCAAAGACTCAACAAGCGACTATCACAGGCAGGAGGTCTGACACTCTGATTCAACTTGAAATAAAATAAAGTTGTTCTATTCTTAACGAAGTTAATGTTTTCATGAGCAAGTAAAAAAAAGTAAAGCTATTCCTGTACCAGGCCGTGAAGGCCCATAGGGTTGTGAGACGTTGAGGGTCCCACAATATCTAGATAATCGGCTCAAAGATGGCGCTAATNCCCATAGGGTACTCATTTCTGTTAGAGGCTGAGTCAACCCCAGGGCCATAGTGTGGCTGGAAAGATTAGATCAAAAGAAAAAAATTCATTGACTTCATCGGGACTTGAACCCGCGACTTTCGGGCTTGTAGCATAGCCACTCAACCAACTACGCTACCGTGTGNAGAGGCTGAGTCAACCACAGGGCCATAGTGTGGCTGGAAGGATTAGATCAAATGAAAAAAATTCAATTACTTCATCGGGCCTTGAACCCGCGACCTTCCGGCTTCTAGCATACCCACTCAACCAACTACGCTACCGTGTGCCCCCGTTTTCATGAGCAAGAGTTCAGTTAATTAATTAGTAGATGTGATAGCTCAGTCGGTATAGTGACTAGCTACAGGCTGGACACCAGGGCTTCAGTTCCCCTGCAGGGACAAGAAATGTATCTCTTCTCCACAGTGTACAGAATGGCACTGGGGGCCACCCAGGCTCCCATCCAATGTGTACCGGGGGTCCTTCCTCCTAGAATAAAGCAGCCAGGGCATGAAGCTAACCACTCACATCCATCTAGTGCCGAGGTAAAGAATGGTGGAGCTACACCTTCATTCTTACACATGTCTTCATGGTGTTATGTCTAAATGTTAAGGCATAGCGACAAATTTGTCTTTATAAGCAAGATTTGCCGACAAATTGCCTAGATAGAAGCAGAATATTATTATTCTTTCAAGGTTCTTATTTGATATAAATGAAGACATCTTTCGAGTCCTGAAAATTTTTGTTTTTAAATAAAGATTATTTCTAAAAATTTTCCGTAGAGATTTCAACGGGCTATATGCTGATAGGATAATAGGCTTAAACTATGATTTCATTAATAGTTAGTGACTTTAATAAAGTAAAATCTGAGCTATTTGTACAAGCTTCGAGTGTCAGTTGTTCTTTTGTTCTTCGAGTAATCGTTATCGTAGACAAGGTTCACGATCAGTCGACATATCGATTTTTCCCAATTTTACGTCACAATGATGCCTGAAACATTTTAGGTGGGACAATATAAATACTTAAGTCGCTTAACATTGCTTCTGCGCGTCAGCGAGGGTCCGTGACAATTTATCGTGACTGCTAAGAAGAGAAGAGTTTAGGAGAAACCAGTCGTGATTTATTTCAAGTAATAACCCCGATAAAGCGTATCGTGATATGGATTTTCATTCCGGATAATTAGGTATATGTTCATCGATGTTTCGGGGGAATCTATCGCTATTATCTTCATACTCGAAGAGTAAGCCAAGCAAGAAACCAGCATTAAGTATGGGGCAAGCAGAACTATACCAAACTACACGGCGCCACAACCCAGAAACCGCAGCTTTCACAGTTACCTCCACGAGAACCTCAGTACCAACTGACGTTTCGCCTCTGCTTGTTACCTGTAAATTCTAGCTTTTTCCTTGCCTTGCTCTCCAGCCCTGAAGATAAAGGCGATATGTTCCTCCGAAACGTTAGTTGGCTCACCGGATTATATAGAATTATATTCCAGAATATAAGGTCAAACAGGTAAAGTTCTCCCTGTGCTTTATTAATTAAGCACTACGCCCAGCAGGCGTATCCATATTTTCTTGATCTCGGCAATAGTTGGAGGTGAGTGGTCTGCTTCACGTCCTTAACGCTTTTACCCCCGGGGAAAGAGCCTCCGGTACCAGACAGGAGGCTGGGTGGGCCCCAGACGACGACGTGAAGAAATTTTTGACCCTACCGTGACTCGAAATCCGGCCCTTCGGTCGTCTAGCCCGTAACTAGCCGCTATACCGACTGAGCTATCCCGACTCCTATATCCCATAATGGCTCTTAAAATACCAGATTCTCGTCCCAGATTCGAACTTGGAGCCTCATGACAGCAAATGTTCTTCTCTGCATTTGTACTAAACAGCTCGACATGGAAACAGATGGACGCTATGGCTCATGGTCCTTACTGAGAAGCTGGTATTTCGTTTTCAGAATATCAATTCTGAGCCAAGTTAATCTAGTTATCCCCTTACAGTATCTGTTTCTGTGAAATGTGCTGTCACGGGGTTTGGATTGGTGAATGGATTTATTGACCGCTTATACATACGGCTCAGAACTACGAGTAATTACAAAATCACCGCATATCTTCACGAATCACAAACCACCACAGCACCCGCTAAGCCTCTTCCAACCTTCTGTGACTTCACCAGCCGTTCCCTGGCAACGACTTCTAACAGTGGAGATTTTTCAGCTTCACGCACTCAAGTCCTCCCTTCACAGACTCCCGTATAGAACTGACTACTCAACTAAGAATCTGCTCCTTAGCAACGGGATGGTGCTTACCGAGCCGTTGCCCAGAAACGCGTGTGGTATATCCACACTATATAGTATTTTGTTATTGCGTGCTCAACTGCGTAGGGCCCACCAAAGCGATCTGTTTCCTCCAAGTTCACAACCAGAATTTTTATAAGAGTTTCCATTTCCACAGTCCCGGGCAATCTGGTCCTCGTTCTATCACCCTAATTATTATCTGCTGAATGGTATAAATTTCAATCACTTAATTACCCAATTGTCACTACCCTCCTTCATTTCCTCCCTTACATCCAAACATCCACTTTGTCACCCTCTTCTCAAATACAGCGTCTGTGTAGGATTTGAGGTTCTCACAGCGGTGGTTGTGAAGAGTTCTATATTCTGGGATACAACGCAGTGTATTCCGTTTAAAATTATTCGACGTTTCGGAGGAACATACAGCCTCCATTTTAGGGTCGAAGGATAATATCTTCTTGCTGCGTGCTTCATTTTCGTTTTCTGCTTGGCGTATTCTTCGAACCCGGAACATTGAGGTGACATGCTCCTCCGAAACATCGGTTAATTTCACACGGAAGGTGAACTTCCATTTGTGTTCTTCCCTTAGTGTGAGACCAGGTTTCCCACCTTTTAACAACATACAGGTAAATTAGTGTAAATGGTTTGAAGTCTCTTTTTTTTGTGGGAAAAAGGACTCAATGCAACGGATATTCACAAAGAAACGTTTCCCGTTTACGGTGGTAAGAGTTTGTCGCGTAAAGTGGCTCACAATTGGGTAGAGAAATTCTCTCAAGAACGTTCGGAAGTCGCAGATGATGTCCGACCAGGTGCGGAAGTGGCTGAGACAGCAGTTACAGACTCTTTGCTGAGGGTTTCGGCGCACTGGTAAAGCGATGGGACAAGTGTAGCAGTGTTGGTGGAGGATATGTCTAGAAATAAACGCTTTTTCCCTAGGTTTCGAATAATATATATCTTAAGCTTTATACTAATTTATGCCATATTTACAGACTCTCCTGCCTATACTCTATAAGCTGTCAATGAACTGACTAGCCGTGGTTCAACGTAACTTCACTGTAATTGTAATTTACTTATTTTATGATCGAATCGTATTTATTGATTATGTGGAGATTTTTTCAGATGATCTACCACTGATACACGTCGTTGAGACCACCAGTCATTCCTGTAGCTGACGTTTTCTTTAAAACAGGCTCTGCATATCCTCTGAGTCTCAGTCTGCAAGATAATGCCCTGACACTCCCACAAGGTAAGGTAAGGAACTACACTTTTTATATAATGGGATATAATGTAATATTTACTCTTTCGTATCGATTACTTTGGTCTGTTTCTTTTCTTTGTTCACCAACTCTTTAAGTCTGTAATGTACAATTTTGGAATATTATTTCATGCATGAAACAGTATTCACCCCAAGTCACGTACGAAAACCCCATAAGGCGCCCAAAGACAGCAATTTGTCGGGGAAGCATGCTTCTCTTTATGTAAAACTTACATAATCTCCCGAATGTATTATACAGACATTTCTTTGAAAGTTTTTCCAATGACAAACGTGTTGTAACTTTCTCATTTGCAAGTCAGATTAACTGTTTAATTATGGAGAAAACGTGGAATCTCAAAACCATCTCTTTCAGTTAAACGCAGATTCCGAATTATCCTCAGAACGTGTGATGTCCTGAACAAGGAACTGCTGCATATAATTTCTTAAGTCACTGTAGTACCTCATGTTGCCGACCACAGTGGCCGCACGGTCTAAGGCATGAACTGTCTTCGATCGCTCGAACACCAGGATCATGCGTTCGAGCTCCACTCAAGGCATGGATGTTTGTGTTTGTGTCGTCCTGTGTAGGTAGCGGCCTTGCGACGGGCTGATCCCCCGTCCAAAGCGTCCTACCGACTGTCTTAGAATTAAGAAACTGAAGTGAAACGAAGCGTTTCACGGATACCCTGTGCTCCAAGTGGGAGCAACGGGAATAAAGACAGACAGACAGACAGACAGACAGATAAGACAGACAGACAGTTAGAGAGAGACAGAAATAAAGATAGATAGACAGACAGACAGACATAGATAGATAGATGATAGATGATAGATGATAGATAGATAGATAGATGATAGATAGATGATAGATAGATAGATAGATAGATGATAGATAGATAGATAGATAGTAGATAGATAGATTTTTTTATATAATATATTTTATTTAACAATATATAGTTAATAATGACAATAATGATAGATAGATAGATAGATAGATAGATAGATAGATGATAGATAGATAGATAGATAGATAGATAGATAGATAGATACAACGTCATTGTGTATACAAGTCTTGCCAGTAGGTCCATATTCTGTCACAGGCGGCAGCGAGAGACACCTACCGCATGCTTCAGTTGGCAATGCAGTTTCGATATTTGGCGAAATAAAATTCGCATTGTCTATCGCGTGCATAATGTGGCATATATACCCGTTGCTAGGCAATGATAGTGAAATAAACTACTATATAACAGCCTTTGATAGGTAACGGCTACAAAAACAAGCATTTTTCCAAGGCAAAAATAGAATACAGCAATAATATAGGCGGCGTTTCTCTACGCGGTCCGTGTCGAGATGTTATAAGCGGGACCAATTAGCCAAATAAAAACTATGGTCGTAAGCCTTGAGAGGCTTGACGCCAAAGCGAAGTGTCTGGCGGTAAACCTCCAGTCGTAAAGTAGGTCTGACTCTGTTGCAGTTAGTCTGTTTGGTGAATGCTCAACTCAGTAGCTCTGATCTGTTGCTGTGTGAAGCTGATAGCTGAGGTACGGGGATAGTTCGAGAAAACAGAGTAAGGGGAACGTCCGCCGTTGGAAGCCGCTACGAAGCAACGGTAGTGAAGATGTGACTGTGGACATTAGTGTGTTTGTATGTATAACAGTGAGCCGTAAAGTGCGGTCACGCGCTGTAACAAAAGTTTCCAATAAATCCGATTATAAAACCAAAATTCGTCTATAGTTACACTGCCACGTGACAATATTAATTGGAATTGTAATTAATTTATAAGGGTAAATCAATTGAGGATTTAAATGTGGAAACTACAGCTGTAGAGTGAAACTGTTCATTCAGCATGTTCTGCCAATTTATTGCTTTGGATACCATACATAATAATGCGAATTTGTGTGTTAATGCAAGGAAAGGTCGCAGAACGTTCATGGAAACAAAACAGTATGTACGGCGGTAATGTTGAAATAGTAATAATTAGTGAAATTTATAGAGGAGTTTGCCAGTGTTCACTTTGTGTCTGATGGCCAAGTTACTCAAATATCGACTGTTCCAAGCTTTAGCGAGAGAAGCGTTAAATATTACTCTGAAGAATCGATAATTAAACTTTTCCATCGCTGCATACCAGAACCATTTAGTGTATATTTTTGTGTTATGTTTGGTATTTGAATGTAAATTTAGCTCTTTCTGCAAGTTTTCTTATTTGGGTTAAGCATTTTAATGAAGTTAAGGCCATGCCATAGCTCAGGCGGTTAGTCTCCGACTTCCCAGAGCTGCGTCCCGGGTTCGAACCCGGGTCAAGGCATGTGGGATTTGTGGTGGACAAAGTGGCACTGGGACAGGTTTTCTCTGAGTACTTCGGTTTCCCCTGCCAATTCGCATTCCACCGACTGCTCCATAATCATCATCCGGGGCTGATACAGCAGGCCAAACAGTTGCCGCAGTACCAAATGGACTCAGTCCCACCTCCATGAGAAAAATAGGAATAAAATAATTTCTATGAAGTTTGAATTCCCGTGGTTGAGGCGATATGCTACAAGCCGGAAGGACGCGGGTTCGAATCCCGATGAGGTCATTGGGTTTTCTCAATTTACCTAATCCTTCCAGCAGTACTATGGCCCTGTGGTCGACTCAGCCTCTAACAGAAATGAGTACCAGGAATTTTCATGAGCATAAAGGGCGATCGGTGCATAAGGCTGACAACCTCGTCGCCATCTGCGAGCCGATTGTCCAGAAAATGTGGGAGCCTCGACGTCTCACCACCCTATGGGCCTCCACGGCCTGTTACAGGGATACCTTTATCTTCTGTTTTGTTTTTTTTACTGAATTTGAATTTCAATAGATTTAAATAGTTTACAAATAAATGAAGAACTGGGCACACTTCAACGTTTACAGAGATGTCCCTGGGTTCCTAGACACTCGAACGGGAGCTGATTTTTCCCATTTGCACTTCAAACTTGAGACTGACCCATCTTCAACCCTCGGTATATGGAAGAGTACAAAAAACCGGAAGTGACTGTAACCATATGTGTTGTTCCCTTACATGATTATTGTTATAGGCACTTCCGGTGATTCCTCCTACCCTGACCAAACAAACGGATGGCAAGGCACTCGAAATCAGGGAGATGGTTCGTAATGATACATGGGGATGTAGGAGGTTGGGACGAAAACAGGTGATGATGAGTCAGGGGATTGTAAGTGTGATTATGTATGGTGCGTGATGTAAAAATCTGAGTAATTCCCTCATACCTTCCTCGAGTCCAGGTGTCACACCCCACTAGACCTACCACCAATGCTGTACCTTGCACGTACAAATATTAAAATTGTATTTAAATCCCCCCCGAAACACAACACACTATTGGATTTGATGATATCACAGCGGTGACTATGGTCTTCTGGGATATAACACAGCACAATGTTTCACAGGAACATATTGCCTCCATCTTCAGAGTCGCAGAGTAAGCCAAGAAAGAAACAACTAGAAACAGCCGGCAAAATCTCAGCTATCCGCCTGCATACTCTTAGAACCTGAAGTTGAAGGTGACACGCTCGTCCGAAACGTCGAGCTCTCTCAGAACTAAACGGCGTTACAATTAAGAAAACCACACCCTTCACAATATTGCATTGTTGGTTTCATCAAATGAAAATTTCTCTCGCAGATGAAACCCGAGAATTCTTTTTTTTTCTTGAAGAATGCCGTCTTCAGGGATGTGGAGCCGTGTAGATATTGTGTTAACCGACGTTTCGGAGGAACGTATCGCCTCCATTTTCAGGGTGTAAGAAATCCGCGAGCCGGGAACCACCGTGAGCAGGTACTAAAAAGAAATCCCGAAGAGTGGCAGGAGATATAACTAACAATATCGCTTAGGGAAAAAAATCGCTGTTTATGAGCCAGCAAGAAGCACATTGAAAAATTAAAAAGAAATTGTTACAACAAAATGCTTCAAAAATACTTAACCTCGATACCATGAAAATGTGTGAAGAGACAACAACATTTATATTAAGGTACTAAACTCGATAGAATAATATTATGCATTAAGCAGCGCTGATATCTAGAGTTAACTTTTCGGCAAAGGTTACATATGAATGGTAGCTTCATCAGACACGCCTAACCTCTCCACTTGTTAGATTCATTTCAGTCACAATAATAATACCGCGAGACCGGGGCCGTCGACATAAATACGAATTCATTAAATTTCAATAAAATATATTGAATCCATAATAATATTCTCACGTGTCTCACATCGGATAGGATGCTGTGTGTGGCCCCGAAGTCACTCTGGAGAAAAGGAAAACATCTTGCCTATTCCGGGCATAGAACCCCGGCCGTCCAGCCCGTAGCCCTCCTTTACATTGACTCAGCTACCGGAGAATAAAGTTGGGGTCAAGAATAATAACACGCATTTTGATGGTCTATTCCAGTTTCGGCAGAGAAAGACTTGACTTTTATACGGGAAGTATTTTCGTAATTTTATTCACTAATATTCGTACTAAGAGAAAGCAGGAAACATGCTTCAGAATGGTGTACAAAGCATCCCTTCGAATCCTTCCTTTTCCTTAATACTGTCACGTGTTTGAATGATTATAGACGTGGTTTGGATTGGTGATTGAACTTAATGACCACTTACAGATCGTAATTATAAGCAACTATAACAGCCTCACTGGTTTACACACTCTAAAGATCATAGTAACTGCAGCACACATAAAGTCTTCTGTTATCACTAGTCGTTTCCTGGTAACTGATCCTAATAATGTCCTCTGCTTATGTACTTGCTAGCTGGCGAATATCCCACAACTGACTCATTGCTCCAATTGAGTAACTCACAGGCTGGTGGCCATATCACACTAACCTTCTACTCTTCTCTTCACTGACTGACTAAATGCTAGACCTGTCCTGCCTATAACACCTCGGCACGGATCGCGCAGAAAATACCGATCTTCGTTGTTTGTAGTTCACTTGTTGCCGTGGAAACATGTTTGAGAAGATGTTACTCAGTAACGCCTACCGTATATTTGCTTATCACGCGGTCGTTGCCTAGCAGCGGGCGTTGTTTATAGTCACCGGGTCTACATGCTACATTACGTAAAGATTATGACATATCAAACATGCGATGCTATCTCCAAGCAGTTGAAGCAAGAGGTCTGCCCTTCATGAAAAGGGAAGGTTCATTACCGAAACCACAACAGCTTGATGCTGGCTTCGAAGAGGAGAAATTTAAATCCACTCCATACCCTGCCATCTTATCCTTCTATATAGTAACGTAATGTAACGGTGAGATGAAAGATCTGGTATTACGCAATTTTGGGTTGCCATAGTAACGGATTGTCGTCGAGTGTTAAGATTTCGCGTAAACGTATGTTATATGCTAGATCACGAACAAGCGAGAAATGCTTCGTTTCAGTGTATCGTGTCTAATTTGAGGATATTGATAGTGTTTCTACGTAGATATGTGGAGTGTAGTATATTAACTAACTAACTAACTAACTCCATGGAGCCTTCTTGAGAAGCTGCCAATTGTGCAGCTACTCAAGTACTTCCAGCAGTTTATGTNGCTTGATGCTGGCTTCGAAGAGGAGAAATTTAAATCCACTCCATACCCTGCCATCTTATCCTTCTATATAGTAACGTAATGTAACGGTGAGATGAAAGATCTGGTATTACGCAATTTTGGGTTGCCATAGTAACGGATTGTCGTCGAGTGTTAAGATTTCGCGTAAACGTATGTTATATGCTAGATCACGAACAAGCGAGAAATGCTTCGTTTCAGTGTATCGTGTCTAATTTGAGGATATTGATAGTGTTTCTACGTAGATATGTGGAGTGTAGTATATTAACTAACTCCATGGAGCCTTCTTAAGAAGCTGCCAATTGTGCAGCTACTCAAGAACTTCCAGCATTTTATGGAACACGAGGGTTCACTACCGTGTTCACAAGAGCCCTCCACTGGTCCCTATCCTGAGCCACATAGATTCAGTCCATACCACCTCACCCTATCTCTCTAAGATCCATTTTAATATTGCCCACCCACCTACGTCTTGGCCCTCCTNGAGTGTTAAGATTTCGCGTAAACGTATGTTATATGCTAGATCACGAACAAGCGAGAAATGCTTCGTTTCAGTGTATCGTGTCTAATTTGAGGATATTGATAGTGTTTCTACGTAGATATGTGGAGTGTAGTATATTAACTAACTCCATGGAGNCTCATTACGCAGTTTTATCCAACCTCCAGTCACTTCATCTCTCTTCGGTCCAAATATTCTCCTCAACACGCTATTCTGAAACACCCTCAGTCTATGTTCTTCCGTTAATGTCAGAGACCGAGTTTCACACCCATACAGAACCATAGGCAAAATTATAGTATTGTATATAAGTGTACCACATTTACATGAAACAGACGGTTTGCGATTGGTTATTGTGCGTGTTATACGTGGGACAAGGCCTGCATTGGATAAATGTAAGGAAGAAAACAGGTGAAGTTAATAGTACCAAATGAGAATTCTCAATATCTTTCCCTAGGTCTCCAAACAGACTTTTCCTCCGCGCTATCAGACGCTAGTCAAACTAATTTGCTGGATGTACCTACTTCTGAAAGCCGGTCACAGTGGCAACGCAGCCTACGGCAAGAACTGTCTTTGTTCGCTCGAACACTGAGATCGTGGGTTCGAATTCCACTCAAGGCATGAATGTTAGTTTTCATTTATTCTGTGTTTGTGTTACTCTGTGTGTAGGTAAAGGCCTTGAGACCGGCTGATCTCCCGCCCAAGGAGTCCTATCCTCTATGTTAAAAGGATTACGAAACTGAAGAACAGGTCGGGGCCCAACAAAGGGCTGTACAGCCGTTGATGAATAAATGAATGAACAATTCATTAATAATTATGCAGATTGGGTCATTGTTGTCGTGGTTTCGTCGCTTCTTTAGAGCGGTAACTGCCTGTTATGGCAATTAAGCACTGAAGCATGACAGGACTACCAAGAATTTGCGACGCTCGTGTTCTGAATTGTTACTTAGTTAATCTCGCGGCATCTGGTAAGAAATTTTGAAACACGTCAAGCGGAACCGAAGTTCCGGATGGGAGGAATTTTTCGCCTTTCTCCAACAGCCGAGCCCTTCAGAATAATGCATGGTGAGACCCAACTTGTCCACTTCTTATGAAGAACAAACTCAAGCCATTTTTAAATTATTACGCAGGCTTACTTCAAGCTGTCTTTAGCCTCACAGTAGCAGTGAGTATGACCATATCATTTCTACATGAAAAACTTATAGGAGACAAAACGACGCCTTAATATTTGGCTTGTCTCTGTAATTGGCAAACTCGAACAGAAAAATTACACTGTATAATACAATTACACGTTAACATGACTCTAACTAAGTAACAGACTCACTAAGCAGAGCCCCTTTTGTTGGATACGAGGTTATCAAGGCGGCGAATGTAAAGATTTCGGGCTTCTCTGCTGTAACGTCATGTTCGGAGAGAGTAAGTTGTTTCGGAGTAACGTAACTCTTCCATGTTCAAGGCAAGATAGTTAGTCAAGCAATAATCCAGCAGACGTAGATGGCAATTCTGCTTCTACTGGTGTCTAGCTTGGTTAACGTTTGGACCGTGAAGAAGGAAAATATGTCTTTATCCGAAACATTATGCTCTCTCCGAACTACACAACCCAGAAAGTGGAGTTCTTCAGTGTCCTTCTTGACAAGGGGACAGCCGGTCAGGTTCACAAGGAGTTCCCTATTTTATGGAATGAGAAAAGTTCATTAATGTTTCACAAAAGCCAGTTACTGGATCATATCCCGTATCAGGCGAATCTCGTCTGCACCCTATATATTCTATACCTTCAAGATTCATCATTAATGTTATCTTCCCATTAGCACTAAAGTCTGCCAATAATTCTTACATATCTAACATTACTCGAAGTCCAATGAAATGCAAATTTTATACAGCGACAAAATATAAAACATTGTTAACCGAAGATCACTGTATTCTTGGTTGAGATACCGCGTAGTTTTGTATAAATTAACTGACGTTTCGGTACAAGATACTGCCTCCGTATTCAGGGTCGAAGTGTAGGCCAAGCAGGTAATCAGCAAAGAGCAAGGAACATAGATTTTCTTCGTGTTTGCTTCTGGATTGCTGTTTGTTTGGATTACTGTTCGACCCTGAAGAAGGAGGCAGTTGGTTTCTCTGCAACGTCTGTGAATTAATACTGAGCTAGACGGCATCACAACCCATACTCATAGCTGTCGGAACCTCAGATCCAACGGATTAATAATCGGGAAACTGTCGCTGCCTCTCATAAAGCACAATTTCAGTACTCGTAGGGAAGTGGGCTCAAAAAAACCTACGAGTCTCAGTCATTCAGAACACAATCCATATTCTAGTCGAGTATCAGCCCTTGTTGTGGTAATCATGACATCCCTCCCAAGTGGAACTTACCTGTAATAGAAGGTCTCTCAAACAAAAATAAAATATACCTACCGAGAGACCGCCGCTTGACCGCCTCTGTGGTCTAGTGGTTAGAGTTCCTGGCTACAGATCCAGAGGTCGCGGGTTCGATTCCTGGCGCTACCAGATATTCTGAGAAGTAGTGAGTTTGGAATTGGGTCCACTCAGCCTCATGAGGATAATTGAGGAGCTATTCAAGGAAATAGCGGCTCCGGTCTAGAAAACCGAGATTGACGGCCGTGGGGATCCGTTGTGCTGACCACGCGACACCCTCTATCCGCTAAAGTTAGCGACAAGGTCTCTCAGGTATTACAAAAGCTTAACGCTACATAACGGAGTCCTTTTTGAGAAGCTGACAGTCGTTCAGCTGCTCAAGAATTTCAACACCTTTATAAATCCTGAAAGTTCATTCAACAAGAACACAAGCAAGCAAGCAAGCAGCGTTAAGTAAAATGTATGGATTCACGCTTTCAATTTAATATTATTCTACCGTCTTTGTCTTGGTCGCACAAGTGGTCTCTATTACATATTTCAACAAAGAAGCATCAAAATGACCAAAAGCCGGTGCTTCCTATTCAATTTCAAACCATCATCATTTTCCTTGAATTTCCTAATGGCCTACACTGAAAGAAAGTTGAAAGCAATGGCGATAAAGCATCTCCTTGTTTCAGATCATTGGGAATAGGAAAACATTAGACTAAAATTTACCTGCAAAGGCTTTAATGTTGATTTCATTAACGATCGTGGGATAATCAGCATAGCCTAACAAGGTTCATGAGTGTACCACATTCGATGATATTGTTGTACAGTACTTCACATTGTAAATTTTCCGTTTAATGAAAACGTGTACGTGGTACATTCTTTTCAGAACAACATACAGCCTCCATCTTCGGAAACATCTACTCTGAATATGAAGGCAGTGATTTACCCTGAAACGAGCGCATTCGCCTATAACTACTCACTGTGTTATATCCAATGAAATAGTTATCATTTTCACCCCCCTGTGAGAACTTTAAATCTGTCTATAACAAGGTAATGTGATATCCGCTCCGCGTCAGTTGCAATTAGTTTGCGGACCGCCGGTGTAGGCAGCATTTGACAGCTGAATCGCCTGGTTGAATCGCCTTTCCGCCGGTGGTCTTAGGTACTCAAATTTGACCGTGCGTATTGCTAGTTATACATATTGCATAACATCTCTCTCATGACTGACTCATATGCTTTCTTGAAGTCTTATAAGTAGCCGGAGTACTGTTAAATTTTACTCCCGTATCTACGCAGTATCTCAAGAATGCAGCGAATAAGGAAATCATGTGAAGGCGCCAATCAATATAACGAGCCTAGCGATATGATCAGTCTGCACATGGACTGCGTGGATCTAGGTGAAGGAAAATTCCTAGGATGAAACAGTACAAATTTCCCAGTAATTATACCCTTTGCAGGGCCCATCTCCTGCAGTGCTGACATCAGTAACAGATGGTAGGGCCCGCCGCTTCGTGTGTGATGGACAACAATTCTGTTGGCATGCATAAACCGGAAGCACAGATACTTTGAAAAAGTATCAACAGAAAGAGAATGGTTAAGAATTATGTAATTTTAATGAAGAGAATGACATTCTGTATCCTAAAGCCGTGTAGTTCGGAGACAGGCCGATGTTTGAAGAAATATATCTTCTCGATCTTAAGGATCGAAAGGAAACCTAAGAAAGAGACCAGCAGGAATTAAATGACAACTGAGGACGGAGGCGATATATTCCTGCGAAACGCCTGGTTCTCTGCCAACTACATGGCGTTTCATCCCTGAAGACTCTTCTGTTTACAGTCACGGGCTAGACAGGCTCAAATCCGAGATACGGTTTTAAAATTTTCCGCTAACTTAATTTGTTTATGTTATTATTTTTTTTAACGAATCGTGTCGCATTTATAACGAAGTCTTTCAAGAAAATTGTACTTTGAATTTTGGTTCGTGTCCTGTTGAGTCAGAGCGTCATATTAAATCCGATGTTACAAGCTGTTCCTTCTTCATCATTGCATAGAAATGTCAGGATACTATACTAAATTTTGAAGTTTCTGAAAATTTTCAAACTTCAAAATCCTCGACAACTTTCAAATTAAAAACTGTTTTAAATCTAGAAATTTCCTAACTTTGGGCATAGTTTTGAAAATGTTACGTGTTTCGAAATATTATAAAATTGTAGATATTTTATGCACATTTCGATTTTCGAAATATTTCCACGTTTTCCATTTTTTTTTAAATATTTCCCCCCGGAATTTTTATTTTCTCAACTTTATTTCAAACCCATTATTGATGTCTTTCAAATTTCAAATCATGTTCAATTTTTAATACAATCTTCGACATAATTTTGATTTTGTTATATTAACTAACGCCCCATGACTAAAGACTATATCCGCGGTTCTGCAGTGTCCTCACTTCCATCATTAGAAAATGGTGCCGAATTCAAGATGTCTGACACTTTCTGCCGGACCATGCATGGCAGCACGCAGAAAGTGTCCATTTCTTGTGCCCCCTTGTGGGTGATATTACAGCCAAGTGCCTTCCACTTCTTAATTTTCCTTTGTTCCTTCACATACTCCTATCGGTCACATATCCCAATTCACCGCCTCCTTCAAATCCACAACTTTTATTCTGTCTTCCATACATGGAACTCAGTAGAGCACTTGTATATTACTACCGTCTTTTGCAGTAAAATATATTTCATAAATATATTGTAACAAGTAGATCCGTTGCTAAGTAATGACCCTGTAAACAATGGCCGTTGCTATGTAATGGTCGTAAACAGCAATAGAGGAATTGTGTTCTCTACACGGTCCGAAAGATAGTCATGTGATGCAACAATAGAAGAGCTTTTTGGGAGAGATTTTCTGTGCGGTCCGTGCTGAGGCTACAGGTGATCAAATAACTGTGTGAATCTGATACCCGCCTGGGAATTCGCGGCAACAATCATCTAATGAAATTGCAGCGCCTGCAAAACAAGGTTCTCCGCACCACTGGCAATTTTCCAAGGCACTCATCGGTTCGCGATTTGCACATGGCGTTCAGACTCCCATAAATATTTGACTATATAACAAAATTATGCAGGCAACAAGCGGAAGTCATACAAAATCATGATAATGAAAATGTTCGCAACATCGGACAAGGAGAAGCCCGACATAGAAAGTATAAGAGGCTTAAACTTGGCGGTTTAGCATATGGCCGTTCAAGTGACTAGACTGCCGTTGTAGCGGAAGCTACTAGAAATAGTGCATAATCTGCTGTACTGAGCCTGGACCGACAGGGGCGCTAACATTAAACTGACCCCCCACAGAGCACCCATTCTGAGTATTGCCCCGCCTGGGAGTGTGCGGTAGGCAACCATTTACTGAGATTGCAGCGCCTGCAAAACAAAGTTCTCCNTCTTACACTGAATGGACGAAACATTCCATTTGTAAATAGTGTAAAATATTTTTGTTAATTTTCAGTAAGAAAATTATATGGAAGTTCCACAGAGATGTGATCAGAGCCAAGGCCTTCACAACATTTATTACTCACTTTACAAAAGTGAGCGATTAAGCGCTAACATTAAACTGACCCCCCACAGAGCACTCATTAGGAGTATTGCCCCGCCTGGGAGTGTGCGGTAGGCAACCATTTACTGAGATTGCAGCGCCTGCAAAACAAAGTTCTCCGCACCACTGGAAATAATTCCAAGACACACACCGGTTCGCGCTTTATATATGGATTTCAAAATTCCATGCGTGTATCATTACATAACAAAATTATGCATGTAACAAGCAGAAGTCATATAAAATCATGAAAATAACATGTTCGCAGCCCTGGACAAAGCGAACTCCGACAAAGGAAATTTAAGAGGCTTAAACTTGGCAGCGGTCAAGCATACGACCGTTCAAGTGACTAGACTGACCTTGTAGCAGGAGCTACCATTGATAGGGCATGATCTGTTGTACTGAGCCTGGACTGACAGAGGCCCTGTATATGTTGTACATACATACATTTAATAATAGGTAAAATATAAACTGTATATACTGACAACAGACTTATTACTGCTGACTGTGACTCTGGAAAACGACAGACCCGTCCTCTCGTCAGAGAGAGCGCCCCACATCAACAAGGCTGCAACTGTCTCACAGTAATAAAGTTCTGGTCTTAAGCCCCAGATGGGTGCTTCATTTCAAGACAGACTGGCCTACTAACAGTCGGTCGTAACACAACTTTGACTTGAACTTTGACTTGTGGTTTAGTATGGCAGTTAGAAGCCAGTTAGTTCAGTACGGGGGCTGCAGTGAGATAGGAAACAGCCAGCGAGGTTGTGAAGCCTTGAACACGGAAGTTGGGGGTAAAGTCAGAGCAGTGTGAGAAGACGTAATAGGAGCTGTACTGAACTGCGGATTACGTGAATTAGCGATAGCGCTGTAGTCACTTGTAGTTAGGATTTGTATAAGAGTCTAATCAATCCAATTACCAATCCAAACACCGTCTATAGCCACTCCATCACATGACTCAGTTACACATGAAATCACTAACTCACACGTCCCAATTTATTTCCTCCCTCCAAGTTCATAATTATTGTTCTCGCTCTTCTTATATTAATTTCATAAAGGCGTAAAAGTATTACTTCCGTCTCTTGCAATAGACTATTTCCATGGCCATATATCTCTTAAATATATTATTCTTGAAAAAAATGCATGAACAGAATTCCTATTGAAGTAGTTATGTATGTATAACTATACTACTTCCATGAAAAGCTCGTAGTTTCTAAGCTTTTCGTGCAATTCTCCGTCTCCTATTTAATTCCTAAGTCCATTACCATGCTCATAAGAGACGCCACTGACTGTCCTGAGGCAGCTGAATCCAGTCTACAATCTCACACTCCATGTCTGTGAGAACAAATTAATATTGTCATTCCATCAATACCTAGGTCTCCTTAAAGTTCTCTTATCTTCATATATTCCAAATACTTACCGCAGATATTTTTGATGCGTGCTACATGCCCTCCCCATCTCACTTCTTATTTTATCGTGCTAACGATATTTGATAAAATGTAAAAAATAGACCTATAAACCCCTCGCTTGTTTTTTCTGCCCCTTATGCCCAAATATTTTCGTCACCCCCCTCTCCCTTGAACTTTCAATGTGTGTTACATGAAAAACTGATTCAGAATGTGTGCAGTTTCAGAGATTTTCACGTTTTGTTACTTTCCTGAGAAACGTCCTGAAAGTATAATTTTTAATTTAAATATCGAATTACTCTAATCCATAAATTGGCAGATTTTTCGTCGCTGTTGCCTTGCAGATGATGATGATGACAATAATAATAATAATAAATTATTGTTATTATTAATAACGTCGCCTTTGCCAGCGGCCACGAAATGAGCATTACGCTAAACAAAACAAAAGAAGGTGTAATTGCGTTGATAGACAAGCCTCACGCGTGGCAATGTGAAATATTGGAAAAGAATATTGCCCACCGTGCCGCCACTTGTTCAGCGGTTCAAATGTTCTCACACGTCGAGACACGATGAGCGCAAGAGTGACGCAAGCATTCAGCATTTTCGTCTCCAGAAAAATTTCAGAAACAGAAATTGTCATGTCGAATTTGAGCTTCTCATGGCTGTGCAGTTATCTGGCTTGTAATGGTAGTTCGGAGAGAGCCCGATATTTCGGAAAAACATATTGCTGCCATCTTCAGGGTGCAAGAAGAAAAGAAACAAGCCAGTAGAAACAGACAGCAATCTAAGCTACGTTCGTTCTGGTTTCTTTCTTCGCTTTTTCAGCGACCCTGAATGTGGAGGCGATATGTTCCTGAGGACTGTGGGGATCTCATATAATTATATGAGATCGTAATGCAGTTCGTATAATTATAATTATACGAACTGCATTACGATAATAGAGGTCATTCCTGAATTCAAGGATTGTATATGTCTAGAACATATTGTATAATCTATCTTATAATTTTATTACTCTGAACCTATTTTCTTCCGTCTTTTGTTAAAAGGGCGTTATAAAATAATGACATTAAGTATCTCATACAGCAGTTTTCTCAACATATCTTTCCATTGAACAATGTTCTACTATTTACAGCCGTGGCGGTACAACAGTGCTCCCTTTATGCATTAACCGGTTCCCAATCAACGGAACAGCTGTGGCCACACATCGCTTTTCCTCTATAACAGCAGCTATAGTCGCCTAGCAATCAAACCAGAGATGGAAAAGTAAAGAGGCCTATAGCTACGATGAGAGTAGTCAACCAAGAGGTGACATCTATCTTTACATTCAGTAAAGAAGTGTCGCTGCTGTTAAAACTTTCAAATGTGAAGCCGATGAAAATAATATTTAAAGAAAATCAGTTCCTACTCACAGAAAACACACTGGATATCCACTGCAAATCCCAAACGGTTAATGCTGTTTTTGCCTGGAATAATAAAAAACATTAAAATGAATTATGAGGTAATATGCAGAGTTTTTAATATTTAACTTATTGATACACGTTGGCCCCGCCATAGCTTAAGCGGTTAGTCGCTGGCTTCCCACCGCGGCGGCCCGGGTTCGATCCTTGGTCTGGTCAAGTGGGATTTGTGGTGGACAATGTGGCGCTGGGGCGGGTTTTCTCCGAGTACGTGGGTTTCCCCTGCCAATCTTCATTCCACCAATTGCTCCACAATCATCCTTACCTTTCATCTGGGGCTGGTACAATAGGCCAGAAGTGGCCGCAGTACAAGGGACTTAGTCCCACCCCACTAGCAATAAAAAAAACTGATACAGGTTGCGTAATATTGACCCGCTGCTAGGCAATGACCAAGAAATAAGGTACTATACAAAAGCCGTTGTTAAGTAACGTCTCCGTAAACAAACATGCTTTCACGTCAATAATTGCACTGCAATAGAAGAACGATGTTTTTCTCACTGTCCGTGCCGAGGTGTTAAATTAGCACACGTGAGGAATTAGTCAGGTGGTTGGTGAATTAATCAGTCAGTCAGAGAACCACTGGGATTCAGCTGTTGTGAGCTCCTGCTATGAGAAGCTGGTAGTTGAGGCAGGGGACATATAGCGAACCCAGAGGAAAGGGAACGTCCACCGCTGGAAACAGTTAACAAGCAACGGCAGTGAGGACGTGACTGTGGACACTAATATGTGTGTGTGAAACAAACAAAAAAGAACTCCGTGGTTTGAGTCCGCAAGCGAACTATACCGACCGAGCGACCGCTGCTTGTCGGCGAAGTTTGTGCCAACTTTTAGCGGATAGAGAGTATCGCGTGGTCAGCGTAAAGAAATTCCCACGGCCGTCAATTTCGATTTCCTAGACCGGAGTGGTTATTTCATTGAAATAGGTCCACAATTATCCTCACGAGGCTGAGTGGACCACGTTACAGACCCATTACTTCTCAGAACAACTGGTAGCGTCGGGAATCGAACCCAGGACCTCAGGGTCTGTAGCCAGAAACTGTGACCACTAGACCACAGAGACGGCCTGTGTGTGTAACGGTAAAGTGAAGTCACGCGCTGTATAAATGAGTCCAATAATTCCGGTCATTGATCCAAAACCCGTCAAGAGTCACACCCATACATGACAATATTGTAACCAGCGTTCCCGTGGGTTTGTAGTGTGACTGAAGCAACGTCATGAAATTCGTCTGCATGGAAATAGCCAGGATGTTGACTCGATTTAGATTAAAAGGAAATGTACGTAGATTGCTACCTCATACACGGGCACCATGACAAGCAAGTTGAGACAGTCTCTGAGCCACAAAAGTTTGTCAATTTCTACCGGGGGGGGGTTGTTTCGATAGTGGGCGCACGCCGTAGCGGTTACTGCAAACCGGAAGGTCGCGGGCTCGATTACTGATGAGGTCATTGGATTTTTCAATTGACCTAATACTTCCAGTGGCATCATGACCCTGCGGTCCACTCACAGTCTAAAAGAAATGAGTACCAAGAATCTTCCTCTGCATGAAGTGCGGCTGGCGCGTAAGGCTGACAACCTCACCACCATCTGTGAGCCGACTATCTAGAAAATGTGGGAACCTCGACGTCTTACAAACCTGTGGGCCTCCGCAGCCTGTCACAGGGGATAACTTTAACTTATTGTGGTAGTTGAACTGCAAACACAAGGTTAGTGAAACGAGTTCATATTAAAATTTTCCTATTTCATATTGAAATAAAATCACCGAGCTCCTAAAACTATCTTATTTTAATGCTAGTGGGGTGGTACTAAATCCCTTGTACTGCGGCGACTTTTGGCCTATTGTACCAGACCCAGATGAGAGGTGAGTGTGATTGTGGAGCAATTAGTGGAATGAAGATTGGCACGAGAAACCGAAGTACTCGGAGAAAACCTGCCCCAGCGCCACTTTGTCCACCACAAATCCCACATGACCAGACCAGGGATCGTACCCGGGCCGCCGCAGTGGGAAGCCAGCGACTAATCGCTTGAGCTATGGCGCGGCTCGCGATGAAACCTTAATACGAGTAGTTCGGGTGGCGTTTCACCCTTCGTGATGGAATTTATTTCATGATCGCTGCAAGAAAATTCTGATTTCATTCTTGTTCTTTCAACAAACGTCTGCATCAAAATTCTATATGCATTTCTTCTATCCCTTATCCTCGCCACTAGCACACACCGGGATGGCTCAGTCGGTATAGCGACTGACTATGGGTTCAACGGCCGAGAGTTGGGAGTTCGAGTCCCTGTAGTGTAAGATTTGTCTCTTCTCTACATCGTCCAGAGCAACTCTGGGGCCCACACAGTCTCCTAAGCAATTTGAACCGAAGCTCTTTCCTTTGAGTAAATTGGGCGGGGCGTGAAAATTTGACACTCCTCTCCAGCTAGTGCTGAGGTCAAGAAAACATCTGTACATCCACTTCATGAATTAGTTAAGAAGAGCGACATTTTACCTATCCGTAATAGATAGCCTATTTTTATTTATGTGCGATTCGAGGGTCTTGCAGCAGCAGTTACGAAGGGTACTGTCGTGTAGTCCGTTGGAAGTCAACCGACGTTTCGGAGGAACATGTCACCTCCACGTTCAGAGTCGAATAAATCGAGCAAAGAGAAAAGCGTGAAAGCGAAAATGGTGGCGATATATTCCTCCGAAACGTCGGTTGACTACTCTTGTTTTAATATATTTTTCCACGTGTTAGCTAAGTGAGGTAAGGGATAGCATTAGCTGCCGGCCGCGTTGCATCCTGCCCCTCAGATACCGCGAAGAGAAGAAAGCGAGAAGTTGAGTTCACAGCAAAGTGCACGGATATTGTCGGGCAGCAAAAACTGGCAATTTTGCACGACATCCGTGCCCCGCGATGGTGGATCGGCAGCAGAGAGGGTAGTGTTCAACTGGATTATTCATGTGCGTTGGTTTCTAGAAAGTTAATTTGCCCTTGCGGTCACGTTACTTCTGTGAGTTCGTTTCTCTGTCATGAATCCTCTTTATTTGTTGTATTATTAAAAGGACTGATGAATGTAAAGCCTGGTATTTACGAAAAAAAGTCCGCCTTCTCCAGATGAAAAGTGCACATTACACTGCAGAACTTCTTGTGGGGGAGGGGGGTGTTTGAGCTGTGGTTAATTACACGGAGAGTTCTCCGACGCTCCCCCCGGGCCCCCTGATTTCATAATCTTTACAGTCTTAAGCAGACACAACGAGAAGATGACTGAAACCATTTAACGCGGGGTTGAAAATTAAATACCTTTTAATGTGCAGTTCATAATCTATAGATATAATATTGTCACGTGAAGGCGTGTAACTATAGACGAGGTTTGGTTTGGTAATGGATTTATTTAGCACTTACACTCGTAGATAAAATAACTAAAACAGTTTCACAGAGTTACACACTCCAAAATTACTGTAACTACAACACGCATAAAGTCTTCTCAGTCTTCACTAACCGTTGCTTGGATGTGGCTTCCAACAGCGAACTTTCCCCTTCGTCTCGGTTCCCGAAGCCTCCCCGCCCTCAGCTACCAGCTTCTCACAACAATACCTCTCAACTGACTAAACTAACTCAGAGTCAGGGTTACTTTACGACTGGCGGTTTACCGCCAATCAATTCCTCTTGGCGCCAAGTCCCTTGAGACTCACAACCAGCGATTATTTAACCGAGCCCTTGCGGTCATAGTCCTTATGTAACATCCTCTCTGACGAGAAGATGGGTCTGTAATTTACAATTGCTGCTGTGTCTCGCCAACGCAGACTTTCTCGGGTCCGGGTTCCGCAGGTCTAATAACCATATTTTGCAGTCTCAAATTCGAAACTTCCTCAACCTAGAGTTCCAGGTCCCCTGTTTATGTTCCCCAAGGACAGGGTGGCCCAGTTGTACTCACATGCCCTGTGTTCCCTTTTCGTCGCCTCCTACGACTCGCAAGGCTACGGTTGAGAATAGGACACATCTGCATATACACATTTTTGTTTAGAATCACAGATAACATGACGTCCCAGAATACTGACCTTTCCTCCTTGGACATTCTATATATAGGCCCTGTAAGTACCAAAAACTATCATATACGCTTTAAATTAACAGGAGGCGTACACGGATAAATTTTGCTTGAATATGATCGCTTGAAATCAACGGCAAAATAATAATAATAATAATAATAATAATAATATTAATAATAATAACAATGTAATCCTATCTGTTATAGTGTATCCGATTCCAAAGAGAGTCATTCCCTTATTGAAACAAAACACTGCTCGCTCATTCGTGGCCTACTTCATAAAACACGTTCATTAAACGCGCAAGAGTTCGTTGGTATGGTAACCCCAAATGGCGTAATTTGAGACTTGTCACTCAGTTAGGAAACACACACACATATCTATGTATGTACAGAGATAAACTGCAATTAGTACCGCTTTTGTACGGTTCTGAAACGTGGTATCTTATATTACGGGAAAAATTATAAATATCTAAAAACAAGGCGGAAGCGGCGTAGCTCAGTCTATTGTCTAAGGTGTGAGCTGAAAGATCGGCTAATCGGGATTCGATTGCCGACAGAACAAAAAGAGATTGAGCTTCTCTCCAAAACATCCATAATGGCTCTATGACCCACTCATCCTCCTGTGTAATATACACTGGGAATCTTTCCTCGGGGTACAACAGACGGGACGTGAAGCTGACCACTCACTTCTATTAGTGCCGAGATAAAACCTGCACTCCCCCCATATGCAATGTGGCATATAGATCAGTTGTTAGGTAACAACCGCAAAATATCCAACTATACAACAGCAGTTGTTAAGTAATGACTCTGCAAACAACGGCCGTTGCTAGGCAATGGCCCAATAGTAAACATGCTGGCACCCCAACAGACATGAATGCAACAACTGCACAGCAACAGAGGAGCGGTGTTTTCATTGCGGTGCGTGCCTAAATGTTATAAGCAGAACAAGTGGAGCTGCAGAGATTTGGTTGGCGAGTCAGTGAGTTAAGAGGACTGCTGCGGTTGAGTGGTTGTGAACTGCTCTGTTAGAGGCTGGCAGTTGAGGCCGCGGACATTTCAGGAATAAAGAGGAAGGAGAATGACCACATTCGGAACCCGCTAGCAAGCAACGGCCAGCGAAGACTGTAACAGACTGAGAAGACCTAGTGTGTCCTATAGTGATTAGTGAAGTGTAGAACAGTGAAAGCATAATCCTTATTTGTAGTTACGAGTGTAAGGGTTCAATAAATCCGATTACTGATCCAAACCCCCTCCGTAGCCTCTCTACGGCGTGACAGTGTTTATAGCGTGTTGCCTAAGTAAGCGCATCTTCTTTATTTTTACCCAAGATAAAATATTCACATGGACATATGGAAGTATCCTAATCAAATAAGGTCCAAATTTAGGATATTACATAATAAAAAACATCGGAATTTATTTAGATCATATAGAATTGTTGCAGTTGTGAAAATGGAAGTCTGTGCTGGCCATATAGCTTGGATATGGACTCTCTCCTCTCGGGCCCACTGTGGAGCACAGGGCTGATTTCTCAGTTTCGTGATCATTTCACAGACGGTAGGATTCCTTGGACGAGTGATCAGCTCGTCGCAAGGGAACTACCTAAACAGAGGACAACACAAGCACAGAATGAACATATACACACACCAAATCTCCATGCGTTGTGTGGGAATCGAACACACGATCCCGGCTTCTGAGCGAGCGAAGACAGTGCATGCCTTAGACCGCTCGGCTACTCTGACCGGCATATAGCTTGAACATGGAAAAATAAATTTATATAGATTTCCTGGAGAAGGACAGCTTTTTGATCGGAACGAATTGATTTTATATTACATTCGCTAGAAAATATCATTAATCTTTAAGTCTCTCTGGGGACCTGTAACCGTTCCACTGCTACGCAACTTAATTTAATGTAATCACTTTATTAATTTGAAAGCTTAATTGTTCCAAATGAAATGCAGTGAACAAGGGTAGTGAGACATAGGTCAATTTTTGTATGTAAGAGTAAGCGTTTTCCCAAGCTTACAACAAGAAACAGGAAGACACCCGTCAAAGGTTTATTAGTGAAAGTTGCGTTAAAGAATAGGGTAAAGAAATCTTTTGTAAATCCAATTGTTGGCAGTTTGTGCATGCCATAACTTAAAAAGAGTGAAGTTTTTAGGGCCCAAGCGACGCTTA